>NC_088305.1:4591605-4657045 GCF_032854445.1 Liolophura sinensis | reverse complement strand
TATGCATTGTATGACACAGGATTCTTCCAGTGAACTAAGCATGCCCGAAGTATGGCTCCTTTGCTTTGGCTTGTGATTGTTTACTGCTGACCACAGAGCATTTTGTGTAATTCTAGATGAATGACATAATTAAAATGTGCTCGTAAGTTGCTACTATTTTCAGCATTTATATGAACAGATTATTTATCAAACGTTACCTCAGATAAATTGGCATTAAATGTCTCAATATTACTACGCTAAAAGTTATTAACAGTGTACGAAATACACCTAGGTTAAATGTATCCAGTATTAAGATCATGTAAGGTGGCCCTGACTATATTTATGGGCTCTGATTATGTCACGTAGTTAATGATTTCGAGTGTAGACAGGGAATTGGATCTTCACAAATATCCAGCTCTGAAAAAGCGCATTCCGAAGCCATATGTGTATACGTATATAGCATATAAATGGCAGAGTTACTTCCCCTTCACCATCATCCAAACTCATGCTTAGTTCGTTTAACCTTTTCCCAGTTATTAGCGGTTAAAAATTAAACAGTTGTGAATATCGTCTATCACTTGCAAACAATAACATGTACGAATATATATGAATAAGCTGTAGTTAAGGCCGATTTACTGGAATATTGTAATATTTAACAATAGTTGGATTTTCCACTTCTGTTTATATTTCTGTGAAACACGTATTTATAAAGTGTATAAATGTGCATGCGTAGAGAATAAAGATAGGCTTTTCATCATATGTCATAAAGTCTCATGACATCACGACATGTCATAACAGTTTTCCACACAGACAAATGCCGCGTACAAACCTTTCTCATGACATCATGACATGTCATGACAATGGTTCACACAGACAAATACCGTGTACAAACCTTTCTCGTGACATGACGACATGTCATAGCAATAGTCCACACAGGCACATACCACGAATAAACCTTCATCACGTCATATCATAACGATGGTCCACAAAAATATTTTTAACTTGTCACTTTTCTTAACAATTGAATGATTAAACAAGAATAACTTATGAGAATTACGTCGTGTCCTTAAATGATATGACATGGTGTTTACCTAATTAGAGATACATTTACTTTAAAAATTAACTTCTTAAATTTAACACAAAGTCTTGTCTGAGTGATGCTAGAATATATTTTGTTATTGCAGCAGATTATTCTGGTATATATAGTTCATATTTTCTATCAACTGAAAACGATCGAAGGTAAGTATGTATGTATGTATGACTGAGGTTTAACGTCGTATTTAACAATTTTTCAATCATGTGACGAGGAGTTGCCATTAGGTTTGTGGACCTATAATGTCGTCTTGTGGCAGGACGAGTCCGTGCCGACAGTGCATCATGGCGAAAACACAAGACATGACAGTCCACGCAGTCACATAATACTAACACCAGGTCAATCAGTCCTGTTTCCTTGCTCTGATCTCGCAGTACTGAGCGCAAACTAAGGCAGTCGGACGTGCCATTTTTAAAGTCTTTGGTATGATCCAGAGTCTGACTTTAACGGTGGTATTAGACTAGCATAATATTATGTTGAATTTGACAAGATATTGTGCTATAACAAAATGCAGTCTTGCATCACTTAGACAAAAAAGCCTTCTGTCAGATTTAACAGATTATGTTTAGAGTGTGTTGCATGTTAGTAGCTGTGGTTTTATAGAGCACCCCTTCTCAGCACTGACAAGGTATTTGACTGCGTCAATCTGTAACAAAAATGGCCGGAATCTGGTTTGCTTGTCCATATGTAATATATATTTATGCCGGAGCTGTAAATATAGCAATTGTGGCAATAGGGCATTGACAAAGATGTGTTTAGGAAGGCGTTACTTCACAACTACTTGTGCGCAACAGCAGAGGATCATGTGCAGATGAAAAATGCTGAACGAACACACTAACTGAAAACCGTTTATTTTATTTTTTTATTTTTTATTTATTTATTTATTTATTTATTTTGGCTTTTCGTTTAGGAGAGAGTTTGGCAATGTGTCATTCAACAGAAACTGGACGGAATTTGAGAACGGCTTTGGTGACATTTCCCACGCGTTCTGGTGGGGCAATCAGCATTTGTACGAATTCACTCAGGACGAGCCTATAGTAATGCGCATTGACCTCACGGATGCTGACGGAGACAAGCTCTTTGCGGAGTACGGAAATTTTAGCCTGACGAACAGTTCCGATTCCTACCGACTTTTACTCGGTGGATATCGCGGATCGGTAGGAAAACTGATGTACTTCTTTAAACATCCTAAGTAAGTATTCATAACGACTATTGCAAGGCAGTTGAATGTTTAAAATTGGACAGGCTCATCAAGGAGAAAGGTTTTTACCAGGGTCACCTTATTACTGGCCATCCATGTTTCATGTACAAATGCGGTAGCTCTCAATTTTAAAAATCTAACTCAAGGCTATTGCAATTAAGATACGGTTGGAGTAGATTCTTGCAGCTTTCACTTTACATTTACCTCAGCCAACAATCCACTAACATATCATGAATTACCCTTAACACACCACGTTTATATAAAGCACGCATCGCCTAACATTTCTGAAAATGTTTGCAGGATGTCCTTTTTTTACATTTATTTACAATGATTAAAATGCAAATAAACAATGTCGTTCTACGACTGCCTTTTTGGACGATACTGTAAATTCCAAATCAGAGAATCGACGCCAATTGTTTTACCTGTTTATCCTATGCTACTTGAATCTCATGTATTTAACATATAAATATGACAGAGCCTGTGATTCAAAACAAAAGCAATCTGTGACATCACTAAGTTTATGTCTGTTCAATATGGCCCACAATTTCACCGCAGAATCTTTATTTTTTTTTTTTTGCATTTTATTCACTGTCGAAAATAAATTAAAAAAAGAATATAATAAAAAAAACAATATTTGGAATCCGCATGAATTGGTCTTTCTGATGATGCGTTGCCCTACTTTCGTCAATGGTGATCTCTTACTTTCCACCGTTTATCCACAGCGAGGTTGGGTCACGTCATGCTGGTCAGCAGTTTACAACCAAAGATGTGGACCGCGACAAGTGGGGTGGAAACTGTGCGAGTTACACTGGTGGGGGATTTTGGTTAGACGAATGCTGTATCGCCTGTCTCAATGGCAAATATAGACAGGTAATGCCTTCAGAACAGCGAAGCTTTCGCTGATTCCTTACAGTTATCATATGCCTCAGTCCAAAAAAAAAAAAAGATTGAAAAGTAAAATAAGCGACACACCTCGAAAGCCAATGCCCTCTTCCATTCAGTATATTTGACCCAGCATGATACATTTTAACTATTCTCTACACGAAAGAGCGTTTAGCTCACCTAAAATCTGAAATTCATTGAAAAGTGACTTTGTGAAATCTTATGAAGAAAAATCTTATAGAAGGAAGATAGAGCAGCTTCCGCTTCAGAGCTGAAAAAATGGTACATAAAGTGAAACTTTCTCGGCTTTTTTATAACAGTGCAAATGGGGGCTTCCGTGGCTCAGTTGGTTAGCGCGCTAGCGCAGCGTAATGACCCAGGAACCTCTCACCAATGCGGTCGCTGTGAGTTCAAGTCCAGCTCATGCTGGCTTCCACTCCGGCCGTATGTGGGAAGGTCTGGCAGCAACCTGCAGATGGTCGTGGGTTTCCCGGTTTCCACCCACCATAATGCTGGCCGCCATCGTATAAGTAAAATATTCTTGAGTACGGCGTAAAACACCAATCAAATAAATAAATAAATAAAATAACAGTGCAAATTATTCAGAAATTAAGACTAGACCGTTAAAACAGAGTTCCGGATATCAGCAGTGAAAAAACTGAAGGAAACGCGATATACCTAAATATAAAATCACAAAACAGACTCTTTGAGTTAAAAGAAAAGAGACAATAGACCAGATGAGAATTAATGATTGACGGCTGACATTCTGACCTCATGCGGTCACCGCTGATAGCCAAGGGTGTTTGACAAAATAGCTGCATGCATATACATGTAACGTTGAAACGTTCGAGGTAAATTTTAAAAAAAAGATTTATCAGCATTCTGGACACGAAGACGAAAAGAGATCTTGACTGTTATAATACACAACGTTGGGAAATAGGCAAGAAGATTTGGTCTATAATGGCGAACTGCAGGTTTAAGTGAGTTCGTCTCAGTTCAAAATTTTTCTATTCTCATATCCAGGGGCTTTATTTATCAAGTTGTTTACTCATCATTTTTAATAGCTTTCAGTAAGTTATTATTCCATTCTGGGGTCCTCATTTTCGTCAGAAAACAAGAAAAACAGTCTGTGAATGTATCGTTTATTATGGTTATAGATCAACGGGAATTTATGTATGGGCTCTGTGATTGGTGACATTGTGCTGCACTGTGTTCAACGGACAGAGATGAAGTTCCGGCCGGCATCAGCCATGTCTCTGACCCCCGGGAACTACACGGAACCCCCGCCCCATTCCTCAAAGCAGTAAAGACGAGGTTTTTACTGTTGAATCGCAGGGTCAGTGATCCAGTGAAAAAGGCCAGGATATCTACATCGAGCGCATGTTTGAGGATCAACAGTAGTTTTAACTAATACCGGTATTAATTCATAATACAGGCCTTCCAGCAACCTGAAGATGGTTGTGGGTTCCCACCGGGTTCTGTCCGTTTTCCCCAGTAATGCGGGCGGTCGTCGTAAAATTGAAATATTGTTGCTTACGGTGCAAAACAAGAATGGAATAAATAAGTCATATTATATATGTACGATTTTAAGCAAACCAAGTAATATCTACAGTTCTACAGATATCAAAACTAACAGTAACAGATTTAGTTAATATTTAATATATTATTACACAATTATTTTTTGGCTAAGCATAAAAAGTTAGGCCGTGGCTTAAAGTTAAACCTGGTATTAGTATAATATAATTATAGACGTACTGCATAGAGCCTTATGTCTTAATACAGATTTGGAGAAGCGAGCCCTGGTTGAAGCCTGCAATATGCAGAACAGCTTATATGTGACTCCTGGGGGTGAAGGGTGGAGGGTGGGGGGCGTATTATTATGGATTTACGAAGGAGTCGTTGCATGGTCCAACCCCGCTGTATGTAGATTCTAACGTTGTTATAGATAGTTTCGCTACCTTTCATATGTAATCGGATTCGTACATGCTACTTACCTCTTCTGTTGGTAGTCGGTTAGCGCGCTAGCGCAGCGTAATGACCCAGAAGCCTCTCACCAATGCGGTCGCTGTGAGTTCAAGACCAGCCCATGCTGCCTTCCTCTCCGGCCGTACGTGGGAAGGTCTGTCACCAACCTGCGGATGGTCGTGGGTTTCCCCCGGGCTCTGCCCGGTTTCCACCCACCATAATCCAGGGGGTTTGTCGAGCACCCTGACAAACCAGCAAAACCTGTAAACACTCATTCCATTCTTGGAATGCTGTGTCGCTTGTTCGAACTACAAATACAGGCAGATAACACCGCCTGGAGGGCGAAGCTTTTAGTGTCATCTGTTTCTTTTAAATTCTCTCCTATCTGTAATTCTCAGGCTCGCAACTAAAGGCACTCATGCTCACAACTAAAGAAATGGCCCCAACAGCACAGATGGTAGAGTGTCCGCTTCGGGAACGGTAGATCCAGGGTCAATCCTGGGTCGAGTCACACCTAAGACCTTAAAAGAAGTTGTAACTTTCCCTTTGGGCGTTCAGCATAAAGGGGATAGTGCAACGACTGGTTGACCCGTATCAGTATAATGGCTCAGGCGGGACGGGTTACTTGCCTTCGGTAAGGCGTCTCAGTGAAGCAGCACTAGGTAAAAGAGTGGTGGACATCCGTCCTGTAACAATGAGGCACATTACATGCACTCTAAGGATTCCTTCATCATCATATGACTGAAAAATTGTTAAGTACGACGTTAAACGACGTCAACATTGTCACAACTGATTTCAGTTGTGATGCTGTTGTTCTTCCAGCACGTTGTCAGTATAACAATTTTGACCTGGCTTGTTCACCTGTTTCCCTGGGCATTGTCTCTGTCATCTCAGTCGTTATGTCCCAAGTGACACCCCTAGCTAACTCCTTACAGTCTCCACATTTGGAGATTACTTTCATAAAAGTGACTCCTTTCCTGTGGTGTCCGTCCCGTGTCAGCCACGCATAAACCCCGTCTTCTTACGTTTGACAATGGGCTAGTGGTTGGTTCCCTTTGAAGGATCAACTTCTGGCGCTTTGCACAGGTAAAATTTATCTCCTTAACGGGCAAATAAGGAACCTGAAATATGAAACACAAGTACCCTGTTAGTTACAATTACAAGCCATGTTTTCAGGAAAGAGATGCTGGATGTGTATATATCAAAAGGAATTGCTCGAAAATAAAACTAAACTGGTCATGGATTGTCAAGTTGAGTTTTTGTATTTGGATTTAAATAATCATCTGTATGACGCAAAATACTTAGTTACCAGATTTACTTTCTTTTGAGTACTTCATTTGCAGTGTTATACAAAGTATGAAATTTAGAATTTAATATTTTTGTATGCAGGTTACATGCTCTTTTTCTTGTGGATTACCCAAGGTCTACATTACATTTACTTACACTTGTGAAAGAAAAAATGATTAGCCTGAGAGGAGCTAAATAGAGGAATGCACTGATCTGCCTATAAGAAACACAGGATAGGACAGTTCTATGTAGCTTTCTCATCACTAAATTACCATCATATTTTTGTGCACTGATACCTGTTTCATTCCTGACGGCATGATCCATTTGTTCTCCTGAGTGCATGCAGTGGTTCCAGTTAACCTAGTACCCGGCTTAAGATGGAATAAAACAGTTCCAATGTGAGAGTAACTTTCGCCTAATTTCCAAAATGAAAAAAAAACATGAACATTTATGTGAATATGCTTCCACTCTCGTTTGCATTGTTGCGATATACATCACTCACGAATTAGCACAACATAGGTACAGTTTAATTTGAGAACAATATTAATTAAACTTAAAGTGGTTTCCTGTATGACATTACAGTTTACAAACTTAACACTCTGTTCATTAATTTATTCTACAACAGGAGTATTTGATTAATTCATGTTTCCCACAGGCCTGCATCACACTCTACACCCTAATGGGGAAAGGCTAGTGCCTTCAGCCAAAAAAAGAGTGAGTGAGTGAGTGAGTGAGTGCTTGAGATTTAACGTCGTACTTAACAGTTTTTCAGCCATATGACGACGAAGGAATCCTTAGAGTGCATGTAATATGACTCATTGTTACAGGACAGATTTCCGCCGCTGTTTTATCTAATGCTGCTTCACTGAGACCCCTTACCGAAGGCAAGAAATCCGCACCGCCTGAGCCATTATACTGATACGGGTCGTTGCACTATGTCCTTCATTCTGAACGCCAAACGAAGAAAGTTACAACTTGCTCTTTTACGGTTTTAGGTGTGACTCGACCCAGGATTGACCCTGGATCTACCGCTCCCGAAGCGGACGCTCTATCAACTGTTCTATCAGGGCCGATCAGCCCAAAAGGAGATTGCGTCAGCAGATCCACATGGGCCTTTATAAATTACCAATTTACCATGATAAACAAATAATGGGCAAACATGGACAATTTTACCACTAAACATATCGGTTGATCCAAGTATGCTATGTTTATAGAATCATCGTTACCCAGCCATGCAGTTGTAATGTGCAGTTATCTCTCCACCATTCTTTGCTATGAGCCAAGCCGTCAAGGGTGTGGCAGACATCCTATAAGAATGGTTAACTTGTTACCAAAAATAATAAAATGGATACACTTATACTGCTGTTACTTGGTCAGTAAAGCTTCCATAATGCTGGGCTGGCTTAATGGTTAATGGCTTCTTGGTTCTAATATACATGTAGTATGGGTCGACCAATTAATTAATTGGTTAGTTGGTGTTTATCTCTCATTTATATATCTGATGGCGAATTAATCTGATTGGCATGAACAGTCACAGAGGAAAGATGTGTGACCAAGGCTGCATGGGTATGGTAAAATCCCTGCTGGTAAACCCTACATCTAGGTTTGTCTAATTCATCAAAGTTAAATGTACTACCTCCATATTTTATAATTTATTTCTAACGTTCATTCGGTCAGTAGTCGATCGACAAGGTAATTGTAAGAATATTAATAACGAGTGAGATCATTTAGCTGGCTGAATTACAGGTGTACCCAACACTTACTACATTGTAAATAAGAATTTGTTCGGCCTAGGGGCCTCGTGTTTATTTTTACAAAGTTCGAGATTTCACTGGCCTGGCTGTGAAAACTAAGGTGAAGAATAGGATAGCTTCCCTCTTACTCTAATGTGTACAAGCACTGGGCTCTAGACTTAAGTTTACAACTCCTTGCCCTATGGCGTACTTGAACAACTGATGAAGACTGTTGAACATTGAAGCCATGGAGACTGTACTTCTTCTGTACAAAGATCCAGAGAAGCAAAGAAATTGGACGAATTTAATTTTAAATTAGATTCTGAAATGCTAACCTGCTGAGGTCATGAATGAGAATCTGTGTGAACATGAGGCTTTGTTTTCAGAATACTTTTTATTTACATCCAGTCACGATGGTATTCTAACTGTTAGTGTAAATGCTTAAATAATATCGTCTTGCAATCACCCCCTACCCCTTCACCAACACCCCCACCCCAGTGCTGTGGCTTACCCAGAATTAGGTTTAAAATGCAGAAGTATTCATTTACATGGAATAAATGTACATGTCCAAAAATAAACTAAAAACAAATATGCAAAACATAAATTCTATGCTAAGCTTGCTCCATTCATGACCTCAGCAGGTATAGACAACTGGGGAATTTGTCGACATTCGCTCTCTTTACTGTCCTTGGGGCATTTGTGACAATAAGTGATCGATGACGACTTGGTTGACTTACACACATTCGCTAAGACCACTCGATCGGCGCATAAGTACGTATAAGTGGCTTACACAAGGCACTCTAGTTTCCTCCATATTTAGCACTGACCGTCAACGTACAAGTGAAAGATTTCTCACAGGAAAAACTGTAATTTACGTACGAGTGAAAAAAAAAACGACTTTGCTATTATGAATCTTGCTTAACCCTCGCAGTTTTAAAATGGGCTAGGGCATCGTAGTGGTGAATGAGAAGTGACGACTGCTTGATGTATAGTGTCCCAAAGACTTACTATTTAAACCAGCTGTGAACATTTTCGTTGTTGACATTAAATGTATTTGCGCTGTGACACACCTTTTTCGAATTTGATCACAAATTCCCTATTCCACATTCCTTCAATCGATAGCACAAGCTGTTCACGTTGAGCAATGAATGGCCAGTGTGCAATTGACGTTGCCATAACTTAACGTTGCAACACGCGTGAGCCATAAAGTAACGGGATTAGTACCAGGTATGTGGGAGACATCGGAATAGTATAGGAAAACACTATTCTTTCCCGCTGTGAATTGACTTATTTGTTTATTTATTTGATTTGTGTTTTATGCCATACTCAAGAATATTTCACTTATACGACGGCGGCCCGCATTATTGCCTGGGAAGAAACCGGCATGCGCGGTCACAGCGACCGCATTGTGAGAAGCTCCTGTGTCATTACGTTGCGCTAGCGCGCTAATCAACTGAGCCACGGAAGGCCCCGCTGTCAACTGAGGATAGTGTGCAAACATACCATTGAGGTGACCTTTAAACAACATGGAGTGTGTCACGCAATTAAAGTTTACCTCCTCAGATAATATTCTGCTGTGCTGTTTATTTCTGCAGGCACAATGACTTAAACTTGTTTACTTATTAGATTTCCTTTCATGATTTTTGTTTATCACATTCATATAACGGTGAAATAACGGGATTTGTTTCAGTGATATATGTCAAGTGCTAATTAGACGCGTCATACATGTATATACCCTGCTTTGTATGTCAACTGCAGTAGATTAAACTTGCCGTTGATTAGTCTAAAATTCATAACTTCTGTAGTGATAGTCTTGCGTTTCGCACTTATTTTTCAATCTGAAAAAAAATACTTAAATTAAAATTGATCCATTATAATCTGTCACATTAAGTACGTACTTGATACCAAGGGGGTTAACCAGTGTTGATACCAAGGGGGTTAACCAGTGTTGATACCAAGGGGGTTAACCAGTGAAGACAGTATTGGTTTGCACTTTCTTATTGAATGTCACAGTTTTCTAAGTATTTATAATGGGACTAATACAGTACAGTAAACAAAGCCATCATGTAGCAGTGTTTCCTCCCGTAAGTGGGCAGGTATACCAGCAACCTGAGGATGGTCATGGGTTTCCTCCCACCATAATGCTGACCGCCGTCGTGCAAGTGAAATATTCTTGAGTACAGCGTAAAACACCAATAAAACAAATAAATTAATAAATATAGCAGTGCATATGGTACAATTAACTCACAGATTCTGTCGTTCATTGAAGAGAAGAAATTAATATAACATGGCACGTAATTGAGTTTACGAGATGTTAGATATGACGTCTGTCAGTTTCATGAGTTAAAGATGTGAAATAAGATTACAAACAGCTGTCTCAATAATCAATAATGGGTACTCGTTTATCAAATCGTAGGCCAAATACTTCACAGCAGAAGTCAACCCAAAAATTTATGTACGTCACTTTAAGCGGAATGTGAATATTTACCGCCCATCGCTGTTTATGGGGCCTTTGTAACAGTAACCCGTCAGTGACTACCGTGTGGCGATTTCTACTGTCGAACGTTTGCTAAGGACCACTTGTCACCAGGAACTGACCTTAGTTCGGTGCTTTACCGCGGGCATTCCGATTTCCTGCCCCGCAAATCTGCCCAGTCAAACTGTGAAGACGATCGGTCTATTGATAGTAGAATAATACCTCGGTTTGAACTATGGAGTTAAACTATTTCAAACGTATGAAAAATGACAATAATTTTCACGCTGTGTCAACTGTACGCAGCTGTTACCGATTGCAAGGGGCTTATATGGAAATATTTAACTCATAAAAGGGATGGACACAATGCTAGTTGCACACACGCTGTTCTTTTACAGCAGATGTTGAGTCATAAGGTTCTCTGACTGGAATACAAGATTTCACAAAACTATAGGCATAGAGAGTAATGGGTGGTGGGGGATTGTCTGCCCTACTCCTCGTGTTGGGAATCGTCACCGCATCATGGACAGGTATGTCGTGTAAGAAAGTACTTGTATAAACAGTGTGGACTATTGTTACAGGAATGGATGACATTCCGACATTTTGAGTAATTCTAGACAGGCGACGTCTATTATATCGCAATTAATATCACTTAAAATTTTGTTACGTAATTCTGCCTAAGCCATGGTGCTATAGGAGGCGTGTAATTGGCTACTATTTAAGCATTTACGTAAATGGTAACAATAAACTGATGTAAATCAACAAAAGATCGTATTTCGACGATTATGTATGACCATTTGTCACGCAACTATCACACTGCGGTCGCTACCCTGGTTTTGCTCTCTATGTTGCAGTCTTCTTTGTAGCATAGGGTGTGGTATTCCGGCTTCTATATAATTCACAACTGTCCTACCCGCAGATACTTTAAATCTTCCCCATTCTTAAATTTGTGCAGCAAATGCTATAACTTGTCATGTCAAGTACTTTTCTACCACTGACAATTAGCGCTGTCAACCACCGCATTGACGGTTGTATATGCTGTTTTACATTTCAGCGACTTAAATGATTTTCTGTTCCCTACTTGATCGCCAAGCCGTATATAACAGGTACAGCTGAAATTCCATAGCCTCGATCATGCTGCTAGACTATAGGTGTTCATAAATAGTCGACTAAATCAACGCTAATTGCATTTTCGTTTTGCTCTGCGTAGCACTTTGTTTCGAGGGTAAGTGTAGAAACGTTTCAGTAAAACTTGTGGGTTTATAATTTAGGCGCCTTTTCATCTGTATCAATAGAATGTGTTTATCATGTATGTGTACTAGACAAATTATGAACTTATCTACGTTAAAGCCCTATTATTCAGAAAAATGCTTATGACTTGAGTATACGTCTGCTATATAACAATTTCACACCGAATCCAGGTAGGGTACCAAAAAACGTTTAAGAGGTGTTACTTGTTGCTTCTTGACGCACAGCACTGGAATGGGATTGGTTGTCCCGGTGTGACAATGTGACTAGCTAGGATGTTATCTTCTCCATGATTTTCCAGTAACAGCAGCTTACATAGGAGCAAATTACACTCCCCCTCACACCATGTTAAAAAAATGCTTTGATGTTAGTTGCACGTCACTGCTCTAGAATTACTCAAAATGCTCTAGCAACATCATGTTTATATACAAACACATTAATACAATGCAAAGTACATGTGTGATGGAATTTCGCATGAATACCATATATGGGAGAGTCGGTAAAACATATACTAACAGAGTATAGCTATTACGGTGGGCAGAAATTTTGCATAGAAGTAATCAACATGATGTGTTATCATAGTTAATATACAATAACATGAAGTCTCAACTGTCCTTGATTCAGACTGGCGATCAGGTTGTATGATGCGTCAAATGCTAGTTAAGGCCAGTAGTCCACTCCGGGATGCGCCTGTTTCTTCTAAACACAAAACTGACGTCTTCTAGAAATGAAAATTCTAGAGTGAGTCGTTAAACAAGGAATAAATAAAAAGATATAAATACATAAATAAAGAAATAAACAATTGAAGAAATATTTACTTACACCACTGGTAATCTGCATGTCTGCTTTCACTATATTTCAGGAATAGAGAGCGCATTCGGCATAGGAGGCTTAAATGCCTGCAAAGCAGGATGGAAGTACAACTCTAACCGTGGACTCTGTACCCATAGAAAAGAAAAAGAAAACTGCGTCAAACTGGAAAAAAATAGCAAGGAGATGACAATTGACGGTATTGCATTGTGTACAATGGCTGCTTTGCGTGTAGGTAAGTCAAAAATTCAAAAAACATTCAACGGGTAATGGTTATCCGAACTTTCCAGACGCAATTATAGACATTTTCCACATATTTTGACAATAAAATTGTCTCGCTAAAATTGTAGACAGTGGTTTATGAGTAATTGCTATGCTCAACAATAAACAAACAATATCCAGTTACCTTACTTACAGCCGATATTTATGACATCCCAAAAACAAACAAATGTTGAAAACAGCCGTTCTGTGATGTGAATCGGTATACTGTTCCAGGTAGACTAGCTGTATGCTTTGCAGGACGTCAGCTTGCCGGTTAAATTTCGTTGGAGTGGGTAAAATGATGGTTTGAAAGTAAAGGATCCCAGTTTATCACCAAATCTGATCACACCTGAGATTTTAAGTTCATAGGTCTATATAAAATTTCACAAAACTTCTCAAATCAAGTTGTCGTAACTTTTCTCGAAAATTGACGTGATCTTATGGCACTGTAACCTAGGTAACGCCGTTGATGAAAATGGCTACCAAAATATGACTTACAGAATTTTGTAAAAGTGGCCCCTTGTATCTTTGTACAATGTATTCGAGTAGCAGAATACATGATCTTTTTGGCTATACTGCAACGATTCAAGAAAATAACTCCAAACATGATGGACAATGTGGCGCTTAAAGAATGTAGCATTATACGTAAAAAACATTGCAGTGATATAAAAAGAAGCTACACTACTAGAACATTGTGGGATTTCAAAAGGCTAACACTATACACAGGGAACAGTGTGAGAATTCACAAGGCCAACATTAAATACAGGGAACATTGTGCAATTTCACAAGCCTAACACTTTACACAGGGAACATTGAGCAATTCCACAAGCCTAGCACTGTACACAGGGAACATCGTGAGACTTTACAAGGCTAGCATTTTACACAGAGAACATCGTGGGCCTTCACAAGCCTAACACTGTACACAGGGAACATCGTGGGAATTCACAAGGCTAGCATTATACACAGAGAATATCGTGGGATTTCACAATGCTAACACTAAACACAGGAAACATTGTGGGATTTCACTGGGAACATTGTGGGACTTCACAAGGCTAACATTATACACAGAGAACATCGTGCGATTTCACAATGCTAACACTATACACAGGGAACATCGTGGGATTTTACAAGGCTAGAATTATACACAGAGAACATCGTGGGATTTCACAACGCTAACACCAAACACAGGGAATATTGTGGGAGTTCACAAAGCTAAAACTATACACAGGGAACATCGTGGGATTTCACAAGGCTAGCTTTATACACAGAGAACATCGTGGGATTTCACAAGCCTAACACCATGCACAAGGGGCATCGAGGGGATTCACAAGGCTAGCACTATACACTGGGAACATTGTGGGATTTTACAAGGCTAACACCATACGCAGGGACAACTGTGGGATTTCACAAGGCTAACACTGTACACATGGAACAATGTGGGATTGCACAGGGCTAACACTTTACACAGGGAACATTGTGGGATTGCAGAAGGCTAACACTACACACAAGGAAAATTGTGGAATTGCACAAAGCGAACACAATACACAGGGAACAATGTGGCATTTCACAAGGTTAACACTATACACAGGGAACAATTTAGGATTGCACAAAACTAACACTATACACAAAGAACAATGTGGGATTTTACAGCTGACATTATACACAGGGAACATTCTGGGATTGCACAATGCTAACACTTTACACAGGGAACAATGTGGGATTTTACAAAGCTAACACTCTACACAGGAAGCACTGTGGGATTTTACAAAGTTAACACTAAACACAGGGAACATTGTGGGATTTTACAAAGCTAACACTCTACACAGGGAGCACTGTGGGATTTTACAAAGTTAACACTATACACAGGGAACATTGTGGGATTTCACAAGACTAACAATATACACAGGGAACATTGTGGGATTTTACAAAGCTAACACTCTACACAGGGAGCACTGTGGGATTTTACAAAGTTAACACTATACACAGGGAACATTGTGGGATTTTACAAAGCTAACACTCTACACAGGGAGCACTGTGGGATTTTACAAAGTTAACACTATACACAGGGAACATTGTGGGATTTCACAAGTCTAACACTATACACAGGGAACATTGTGGGATTTTACAAAGCTAACACTCTACACAGGGAGCACTGTGGGATTTTACAAAGTTAACACTATACACAGAGAACAGTGTGGGATTTCACAAGACTAACAATATACACAGGGAACATTGTGGGATTGCAGAAGGCCAACACAATACACAGGGAACAATGTGGGATTTCACAAAGCTAACACTATACACAAGGAACAATGTGGGATTCCACAAGGATAACACTATAGACAAGGAACAACGTGGGATTTTACAAGGCCAACACTTTACACAGGGAACATTGTGAGATTTTACAAAGCCAACACAATACGCAAAGAACAATGTGGGGTTTTACAATTCTGACATTATACACAGGGAACATTGTGTGAATTCACAAGGCTAACACTATACACAGGAAACATGTTGGGATTTCACAAGGGTAACATTTTACACAGCGAAAAATGTGGGATTTTACAACGTTAACATTTTACACATAGAACATTGTGGGATTTCACAATGCTAATACTCTACACAGGGAACATTGTGGGATTGCACAAGGCTAACACTATACACAGGGAACATTGTGGGATTTCACATGCCTAACACTTCACACAGGGAACATTGTGGAATTTCACAATGCTAACACTCTACACAGGGAACATTGTGGGATTGTACAAGGCTAACACTACACACAGGGAACATTGTGATATTTCACAAGGCTAACACTACACACATTGAACATTGTGATATTTCACAAGGCTAACACTATACACAGGGAACATTGTTTGATTTCACGTTGGTAAAACTTTACACAAGGAACATTGTGGGATTTCACATACCTATCACTTCACACAGGAAACATTGTGGGATTTTACAAGGCTAACACTCTACACAGGGAACATTGTGGGATTTTACAAGGCTAACACTCTACACAGGGAACATTGTGGGATTTCACAAAGCTAACACTCTACACAGGGAACATTGTGGGATTTCACAAGGCTAACACTATACACAGGGAACATTGTGGGATTGCACAACGCTAATACTCTACACAGGGAACATTGTGGGATTGTACAAGGCTAACACTATACACAGGGAATATTGTGATATTTCACAAGTCTAACACTATACACAGGGAACATTGTTTGATTTCACATTGGTAAAAATTTACACAAGGAACATTGTGGGATTTCACATACCTATCACTTCACACAGGAAACATTGTGGGATTTCACAAGGCTAACACTCTACACAGTGAACATTGTGGGATTTTACCAGGCTAACACTATACACAGGGAACATTGTGGGATTTCACAAAGCTAACACTACACACAGGGAACATTGTTGGATTTCACAAGGCTAACACTATACACAGGAAACATGTTGGGATTTCACAAGGGTAACACTTTACACAGCGAAAAATGTGGGATTTTACAACGTTAACATTTTACACATAGAACATTGTGGGATTTCACAATGCTAATACTCTACACAGGGAACATTGTGGGATTGCACAAGGCTAACACTATACACAGGGAACATTGTGGGATTTCACATGCCTAACACTTCACACAGGGAACATTGTGGAATTTCACAATGCTAACACTCTACACAGGGAACATTGTGGGATTGTACAAGGCCAACACTACACACAGGGAACATTGTGATATTTCACAAGGCTAACACTACACACAGGGAACATTGTGATATTTCACAAGGCTAACACTATACACAGGGAACATTGTTTGATTTCACGTTGGTAAAACTTTACACAAGGAACATTGTGGGATTTCACATACCTATCACTTCACACAGGAAACATTGTGGGATTTTACAAGGCTAACACTCTACACAGGGAACATTGTGGGATTTTACAAGGCTAACACTCTACACAGGGAACATTGTGGGATTTCACAAAGCTAACACTCTACACAGGGAACATTGTGGGATTTCACAAGGCTAACACTATACACAGGGAACATTGTGGGATTGCACAACGCCTATACTCTACACAGGGAACATTGTGGGATTGTACAAGGCTAACACTATACACAGGGAATATTGTGATATTTCACAAGTCTAACACTATACACAGGGAACATTGTTTGATTTCACGTTGGTAAAAATTTACACAAGGAACATTGTGGGATTTCACATACCTATCACTTCACACAGGAAACATTGTGGGATTTCACAAGGCTAACACTATACACAGGGAACATTGTGGGATTTTACCAGGCTAACACTATACACAGGGAACATTGTGGGATTTCACAAAGCTAACACTCTACACAGGGAACATTGTGGGATTTCACAAGGCTAACACTATACACAGGGAACATTGTGGGATTGCACAACGCTAACACTACACACAGGGAACATTGTGGGATTGCACAAGGCCAACACTATACACAGGGAACATTGTGAGATTTTACATGGCTAACACTATACAGAGGGAACATTGTGGAATTGCACAACGCTAATACTACACACAGGGAACATTGTGGGATTTTACAAGGCTAACACTATACACAGGGAACATTGTGGGATTTCACAAAGCTAACACTATACACAGGGAACATTGTGGGATTTCACAAAGCCAACACTACACACGGGGAACATTGAGGGATTTCACAAAGCTAACACTATACACGGGGAACATTGAGGGATTTCACAAGGCTAACACTATACACAGGGAACATTGTGGGATTACACAACGCTAACACTACACACAGGGAACATTGTGGGATTTTACAAGGCTAACACTATACACAGGGAACATTGTGGGATTTTACAAGACTAACAATATACACAGGGAACAATGTGAGATTTTACATGGCTAACACTATACAGAGGGAACATTGTGGGATTTCACAAAGCTAACACTATACACAGGGAACATTGTGGGATTTCACAAAGCTAACACTTTACACGGGGAACATTGAGGGATTTCACAAAGCTAACACTATACACGGGGAACATTATGGGATTGCACAACGCTAACACTACACACAGGGAACATTGTGAGATTTTACATGTCTAACACTGTACAGAGGGAACATTGTGGGATTGCACAACGCTAATACTACACACAGGGAACATTGTGGGATTTTACCAGGCTAACACTATACACAGGGAACATTGTGGGATTTCACAAAGCTAACACTATACACGGGGAACATTCTGGGATTTCACAAAGCCAACACTATACACGGGGAACATTGAGGGATTTCACAAAGCTAACACTATACACGGGGAACATTGAGGGATTTTACAAGGCTAACACTATACACAGGGAACATTGTGGGATTAGACAACGCTAAAACTACACACAGGGAACATTGTGGGATTTTACAAGGCTAACACTCTAGACAGGGAACATTGTGGGATTTTACAAGACTAACAATATACACAGGGAACAATGTGAGATTTTACATGGCTAACACTATACAGAGGGAACATTGTGGGATTGCACAACGCTAACACTACACACAGGGAACATTGTGGGATTTCACAAAGCTAACACTACTCACAGGGAACATTGTTGGATTTCACAAAGCTAACACTATACACAGGGAACATTGTGGGATTTCACAAAGCTAACACTATACACGGGGAACATTGAGGGATTTCACAAAGCTAACACTATACACGGGGAACATTATGGGATTGCACAACGTTAACACTACACACAGGGAACATTGTGGGATTTTACAAGGCTAACACTCTAGACAGGGAACATTGTGGGATTTTACAAGTCTAACACTATACACAGGGAACATTGTGGGATTTCACAAAGCTAACACTATACACAGGGAACATTGTGGAATTTCACAAAGCTAACACTATACACGGGGAACATTGAGGGATTTCACAAGGCTAACACTATACACGGGGAACATTGAGGGATTTCACAAGGCTAACACTATACACAGGGAACATTGTGGGATTGCACAACGCTAACACTACACACAGGGAACATTGTGGGATTTTACAAGGCTAACACTCTACACAGGGAACATTGTGGGATTTCACAAAGCTAACACTATACACGGGGAACATTGAGGGATTTCACAAGGCTAACACTATACACAGGGAACATTGTGGGATTTTACAAGGTTAACCCTATACACAGGGAACAATGTGGGATTTCACAAGGGTAACACTTTACACAGGGAAAATGTGGGATTTTACAAGTCTAACACTATACACAGGGAACTTTGTGAGAGTTTACAAGGCTAACAGTACACTCTTTGTAGTGTTTGAAGAAATTAGCGCCATTTCATACACGAACAGTTATAAATGTGGGACAATATCGCGTTTTCAGAATGTATCACATACATATGGGACAATGGCGGGTTTCATAGGCTCTCCACACAACCACTACCACCACCACAACCCCCGCCCCCACCCCATCCCCCTACGAACTTACTCTCCTTGAATTATTCTTCCATAATGAGTAACTTGAGACCACGGTCCTGCCACATGAGACATTTAATATGGAAGATTTAGATTAAGTATATTAATGTGTATTTTTAAAGTTTTCAACTGTTTTGTGAGGGAATTACCTTTGTCGTTATTCCACAGGGGGCGGTGGAACAGAAGCCCTGTCGGGAGGAGGTATACCACATGGGTAGATGTTACACGCTTTTCTTCTGGCACTCTATGGTCAACAATTTGGCCTTAAAACAGCATGACTTTACGACGATCTGACTTTTCAACAGGGTGGCTTTATAAAGATCTGCCTTTAGAACGACTTGTCGACCATTTCGCCTATCCATTTGTAACTTACGCCAAAATTTCAAATTTGATCTTAAAGATTATTTTTCTGATTTGCAAAACCCATTTTTTTCCACTTGATATATATTATCTTAAGACAAATGTGTCCAAATTTCAACTTTCAATACGATACCAAAAGTTAAGCATTACGTTCGGCTCCCGGTTTTGTAACGACTCGGCTTTACTCAGTAAAGGAGTCCACCAATTACACAGCAGGGTGACTTTGTTATATGTTAGATTATAGCATATATATCCTTGCAAATTTTAGGCCAGTTCCAACACCGTTTTAACAAAAATAAAAAAAAAAAATGTTTTAAAAAGCATCTAACTGTGTTTGCTTTAACACTGTTTTAACCATAACTTGAATCACTGTCGAGTAATATTGTCAATTGTCCTGCCTTTTACAGTAAGCAGCTAAAGAAAATGTTAATATAGTTGCTAAATGGCACAGGGTGACCTAATCGCAGCTGCAGTGCAAACCAGATATTTAAGAGAACATATACATGATACATACATATTCCTCGTAGCCATCCGCACACTGTATTACACTATATAGCATATATATGTGAATGTGTCAGATGTGGCAAATCAACAAATTTTCACCATGCATACAGTACATGTATAGTTTTTTATACGCAGCGATTTTCATTTTTGCAGCTTTAACAGCAACAAAAATATACACTGCAGAACAAAAATAAGATCGGACTTGTGATCAGGACGTCAAGTTACGTCATGTAACATATAAAGAATCATCAAATTCAAATTTTTTTTTTAGTTTAATATTTGTTTTGATGGTGTTTTTTTTTTCATGGTAGGTTTGACTCATTCTATACTGACCCACATGTTTCTTTCATTTGCTCATTACAACATCTTACACGCATGAAAAAGGCCCTGTCAAGTATCAAGAGGACATGGGGCGAATTCTGGGGATCCTCTCTTAGAGATTTGGGTTGTCTGTGTTTTGCAATTATCAAACAAATTATAACAACGCCGGATGGCTCAGTTGAAACCCATATGCTGAGGCATTCCAAAGAAAATCACACTAATTTACTATTGTGCGCAGTTCAATACAATGCACAGAATAATAAAGCAACTGATTACATTATTTTAAAAATACACAGCCCTACAGATACACCTTGTATCAATCTCCAAACCATGACGCAGTCCTATATAGAGGTCTTGTTTCACTCACTATTCGAGGAATGCTCCAATTCACAAATATAAGTTACATTATACAGTATACCCCACCATCCCGTAAGTTTGCTAGAAGACATACGTTCTCAGAGAAGTGAGCTTTGTTAACTGCTCTAGACTGGCGGGCTCTCATCCGGAACATTTAATTATAAGTGCGGAATTTTCGTGCGGAAACAACAATTACATCGTGTTCCTGTACCGCTAAGGTAAGAATTAATGCAGCAAGGTACATACATGTCAATGAAGAAATAAAGGTGTTGCATTTAGTCGTGAAAGAAAAGCAGTAGTTACAATCACCACATGTCCGTAAGTGGGTTGGTTTGCCATCAACCGGCGGATGGTCGTGAGTTTCCCCCGGGCTCAGCCCCGTTTCCTCCCACCATAATGCTGGCCGCCGTCGTATAAGTGAAATATTCTTGAGTACCTCGTAAAACACCAATCAAAGATATAAATAAATAAATCACCACGTGTCCATGTAGCAAAGGTTAAGCATGATTAGTTACCTATAAACTGCTTTGTCAGTTCATAACACACATTTTAAATCTTCTGAAATACACAGGCAGCCCAGCTACAATCTGATTAAAATTTTAAAAAGGCACAGATATCACCACGACCGTCTGGAAAGGTACGAGAGTCCAGGAAATCATAGAGCCGTAAAGAAACTAGCCGAAGTGATTTACATCAGCGTAGAGATCAACGGGAATAAGCAGCCCAGCAGTGGTATACATATACACAGCCCACAATCTTGGTGATCGCTTTTGTAGTTGTTCGTCAGATCAAGATACATGTACTTCTTCTCGAGTTAAGGCAATACGGGTTTGATCATCAACACGCCTGGCCTGATCCCTATTCACCACAGCCACCAAACCAGCGATAACCGACGGAGAGATGAGAACGTACAATAAACTCTGTACACACCAGAACGGAAGAATCTCCCGGTTACAGTCGTACCAATGAATTTTTTTGTTCTCTGACGTCTAGATAAGGTTTGCAGCCACGCTGAGTGCCAGAGACAAAGCAAACACAACAGCATTGCCACATCAGGGTACCATCCGGTTAAAATGCATAGGTTTTATTGAATGTCTTAATAGGACTAACCAAGCGCTCGCAACTGGAACGTTATATCCGGTAAAAATCTTCAACTGGAGGCCAACCAGAGTAGCGCAAAAGGAAGGGGAGATAAAACGGTCCTTATCACTAAGTGATATTATGAGGACATGATACATAAAGCGAATCACAGCGTACATAAAACCAGATCACTGACAAAGTATGATAGTTACCTTGTGCAAGAAAGGCATTCCTGAATACTGCTCTCCTAGCACGATTACAGTTTTCATTACGCAAATGCTGAGCAGTAACATCTCGTCCGATGTTTCCCATACGATTAGGTCTTGTTCCCAAGGTATTTGCGGCTTAAAACTAGAATTCGATGCATTAATTGTAAATCCAGACAGCAGTGTTGATAACTGTTTCAAAAGGTGAGCAGATGAACTGCGACAAATTGGTTTCTGGTTGCTAGTGTACAGCGTGATGGATTTGTTTGCTGAATGTGCGGTATTGATGTGCGGCATTGCTTTGTGGTATTGATGTGCGGTATTGATGTGCGGCTTTGAAAATAAATGGACATGGGGTTTGGTGTGCTCAGTTTTAAGCTAATTTATGTGTGCAAGAAACAATGACATTGCGATATCGCCTCTCAGAAACTATTTTGAATGCCAGACCTTGGATCAATATTTACTTATCGTATAAATGATAACGTTATAGCTATTGACAATGTGCAGTAACATCAAGGAAACCAAACGATTGTAACACAACAGAACTTTTCAAACGAAGCCAGCACATTCATAATAAGAGTAAGTTAAACAGAATGTAACTGTCATCCAACAGGCAGGCAGGAGTAAAATATCAAATATTCTGCTGTCATATATGCTAATCTACCCAAGCCCGGTATATCACTCACAGACAATAAAGGGGTATTGCAAGATAAAGAGGCCAAGATTTATTGGCAATACAACCTAAAACAACAGTTCTCAAAGGAATATGTAAGATATATAAAGAATACAAAGAGCAAACAAAGTAACTTGTAAAAATAAGCGGTCATCAGTTTTTAATGATACAGGAAAGACGGTCGATATTCAAGACATGGCATGCCGATCGAAATTCAAGTTCGGAGTGAAAAATTTCCAGGTCGTTTATAAATATAAATGTGGTTACCTCATTGGCGCGTTGATTGCAACTGCACGTTCTTAATAACTCAATATTGGTGGAATAAATGTGATTTAAATTTCTTGGAACTCAAGTATCTGAAACTAACATTAGTGTAAAAGGGAGCTTTCAGTTCTTTTACCATCGGTATCAAGAATCTAATATCAGAACAAAACACTATCGAATATATTAAAGTACCACCTATCCACACACAAATTGTGTGTACAATATTTACCCAGCGTGACGAGAGAACACGTGTCATCGTGTTACTTTCGAACGAAGTGTTTAGAAAACATACATTAAAGGACAGGACCTATGTTTTTTTTAATTGGGATCCAATTGTTTCTAAATCCTTTTTCAAAACCACGTGACCCGCACACACTTAAATCATTTTAAATATAAGGGGCTATTTAGCTACTTTATAAAACTTCGTTATTTGGGCATGTATGCGGTACACCAACAGTATACAGCTGATACAATACCATTACCTATTTCTAAGCTTAATAAATTGTTTACACGTTGAACAATAACAGCTGTGCAATAGCAGCCACTGGCTAGACTTGGATTCGATCTGTGAATTTGACTTGACGTGACAGATACTCAAGAGTATCAGGAGTTCCAAAGTGTACGCTCATTGCGCCCATAAACCAGATCTATCTACTAGCGGCACACTTTTTTCTATGTAGATATGTTTGGAACATAAAGTAATTGGGTGAAATTTCCTTCTTTGTTCAGTATACTTCACTATCACACACAATGTTTACTTCTTTTTGCAAAGTACTCAGTAGTGTCATTGGGTATATAGGTAGACTACAATGACATTCAAGAGTGCAAGGTGACTAGTTCTCTGGGATATTTAGCCCACCAGCACAACTCCGGTTTATGCAGTAATACAATATTATAAAAGGTTTACAGCACACAGAGTTAAAACGACAGTGTGATGAGCAAAAAATGTTCAAACGTAAAAGATAACATACGGCTTCTTGTTAACTTACCCCAGATAAGTTTTTGTTCTAACTGAGAGAGTGAGTGCTTGGGGTTTATTGTCGTACTTAACAATTTTTCAGTCATTTGACGACGAAGGAATCCTTACAGTGCATGTAATGTGCCTCCTTGTTGGAGGACGGATTTCCACTGCTCTTTTATCTAATGCCGCTTCACTGAGACGCCCTACCGAAGGCAAATAAGCCGCCCCTCCCGAGCCATTATATTGATACGGGTCAACCAGTCGTTGCACTATCATGCTGAACGCCAAAGCTACAACTTCCTCTTTTAAGGTCTTTGGTGTGACACGTCCCAGGACTGACCCTGGATCAACCGCTCCCGACGCGGACGGTCTACCAACTGTGCTATCGGGACCGGTTTTTGTTCTAACTGTTCATGCAAAATGCTTAAATCACAGCAAATTACACGCCTCTAGCACATAGTTTAATCAGAATCGCGCAAAAAAACGCAGAGATGGCAATTGCAATGTATTATACGTTACTGTTCTAGAATTAGTCAAAATGCTATGTTGTCACCACAGTTAACTACACATACAATATTATTTAAAAAATGCAAAGTGACGAAACTTTGGGTATGCCTTGTTCTGCAGCATAATTGTGGTTTATGCAGAAATACAACACAAATAAAAGACGTAGAGCAGAAAGAATTAAACTAAAGCAGCGAAGAGACTGAAATAGCTGGCCAATGGTGACACGAATCCGATAAAATACCGCCTGTGGTCAACTTACCTCATCCAGGGTTTCATTCTATGGCTCAAGTAAAAACTTAAGAATTACTTCCTTAGAATGGGAGACACACAGGATCTATTTTAAACTCCCTTAATGCTTGAAGAAATCTCACCGATTTACTCCTTTTAAGATGAAGAGCATGATCCGTCCAGAATAGAAATAAAAACAAAACAAGTTTAGCTTGCTGACTGGCTTGCCCTGCCTGTCAAATTGATTGACAAATTACCGCAAACGACGTATAGTGCATTTTATACAAGACAGCTGTACAAAATTGGGGCAAGTTTCACAAAGCAACGTACGGCATATGATCGTACATTTGTCGTAAAATATTTTGTAGCTGTGCCAAGTTTAAATTAAATTACATGTGGCAAATAGTTTATTTATTTATTTATTTATAAGAGGGTGAGAGGGAAGGTTTTAACGACAGGAGCATAGGCGTCAGTATGACAGTGTGCCAGGAAGATCGCACAAAATCACTTGACAAATTACAACAAACGACGTAAGGTGCATTTTATCATTCACTTTTTATCAGAAAAGTGTAAAAGTGGCCAGTTCCACACAGTAGTGTACGACATTTTTATCGTACATTTGTCGGACGATATCTTGGACTTCGCTATCATCCTACCATTGTCCTGTATGTTTGATTATCGTACATATGCGACATCTTTGTGAAACTGAGCCCAGACTCTAGCATACTGATAATGGGAGCTAACCCTTTCTGTACTACATGATATATTCTGTGTTCCTCTTCTGTGATAGAGGTTTCTCAGGCAGAAGTTGGCATATTGACTGCGATGTAACTCATTTGTGTCGTTAAATCAGAAGTATTCGATGATTCTGTGTTGTTCTTGCTTGAATACATCGGGGAATTAAGCCGAGAGAGTGGCCATTGTCTATCCCTCGGCGCCTGCGCACCCTCAAGTTCTTTTTCAGGCTCAAATGTTCGGTTAATAATGCTTCGTCTCGTTTGCTCGAACCTTCCTTTTATGACAACTTGCATGACTTAAATATGCTGGGTTACCATTTAGTTTGATATCAAAGAACATATCTTCGTCTTTAGATTGTGATAATGTTGCTTTGCAGTCATCCCGTGTTCCTGATTTCCCCACATGGAATCTAGAACCTCCCTATATTTCGACTACTCTGAACGATGATAGAAAAAAATCTGATAATCCGAATGTTTCCTTACTATGTGCTACGGAATATATACATACAGACCTATCCCAGTACTTGCAGGTATACACTGATGCCTCCAAGTGTCCAGACAGCAACAGAGTTGGTGCAGCTTTTTGTGTTCCAGAGTTAAAATATTCCAAATCCTTTAGATTATCCAATTTTGTCTCAGTATTTACAGCAGAACTTAGAGCTATTATCTGTGCTCTCCAGTTTCTCCTCGACCTAAAACCTTCCAGGGCTGTTATACTTACCGATTCTTTATCTTCCTTGCAGGCCATGTCAAATTATGTCTGGTATAATTCTTCATCACTTGTGGTTGAAATACTAGGCCTACATTTATGCACCACTCTTCGTTACCAGGGCGTCTCTGTGAGTTTTGACTGGGTACCAGCTCATGTCGGTATTGTGGGGAACGAAATGGCAGACTCCCTGGCGAAGAGAGCTTTATCCTTTTTAGATATATCCATACACGTGCCCTTAAACATTAATGAAATTATGAGTCACGTCGCACCTAAGTTTGTGGATATTTGGCAGCGGCAGTGGGATGAAGCTAATAATGGGAGGTTTTTTCACGAGTATAATCGTTCTGTTTTGTTAAATTCGCCAATATCATTACGTTCCCGACGAGATGAAACGCTAGTTTTCCGCCTTATTTCTGGACATGTACCTACAAATACCTATTTATTTAGAATGAATCTGCACCCATCTGGGTTATGTGACATATGCCTAGTTAACGATGATACCGCTCATCTCTTATTTACTTGTACCCGGCACTCCAACGTTCGCCGTGTTCTTTACCGGGACTTACGCTCCATTGGCCTTCGGCATTTTACGTTAGCATCTGTTTTAAATCCTAAAGCGAACCGAAATAAGACTTTCCAGGCCCTGGCCAATTTTCTTAGCAGATGTCGTCGTTTTTAATAATCCGTAGTATACAGAATATAACACTCATATGATTGTATAAACATAATTTGCCTGAGTATTATTAATTATATGAAGGTATACTTTTTTTTTAGTGTTAACATGGTTGGATCGGCCTATCTGTTGCTTTTAAAGTGGTTGTTGTCGTTTTTTTTACCCGAACAGAACTGATATGAGCTGACGCTTCTACTGTTTTTTGTCCAGGTATTGTGCATGTATACTGTTCAGCTCTTCCTGTACTATACTCTGTGTTCCGTATATGTTATAACATCTTGAGTGTTCTAACGACCACCTTTCCCAAAATCTCTCTTTATCCCATGTACCTGCCCATCTTGTACTGTAAATATGGATTGTATAACTATATTAAGAAACGGTCATCTTAGTGAAAAATGACCCTCTACAAACACTTATTTTTTTTTCTCTTTTAGTCATCAAGCCCAAAATTCGTCGGCTATAATGCTACAATGTCCATAGCACTAGTATTGAAACTTCTTCTTTTTGTTCTAAATAACATACTCTTCCTTTATATACTATCCAGATTAAAAGCATTTTCAATGACGCCAAGTTTTGGCGCGCATCGGCCCTTTGGGCCGGAAAAGCGCCAGTGCAAATCAACCCCCCTCCCCCCCCCCCCCCGAGAGATTTTTGCGTGGATCACACGCGGGGGTTCACGTGACAAAATGCTACCGAATCTTTGTATTATCATTGTCATGTATATTATCTTCCACATTGTTCCGAAAGATTTTTAAAGGCCAAAACCGTTTTGAACGGTAATTTCTATGTATTATAGCGTAAAATTTGTGCTTCCGCTTCTGTTGTTTTTACACATCCCTGGAATGTGTAGGGGCGCGACGGGATGCCTGACAATGAGCGGCGAGATGTGGTCGACTTCTGGATCGTTGTGAAAGCGAGGTAATGTTCTAAAATAACGCTAAAGTCAAAGATGACATTTTACAACTAGGGCACATAGTAAGCGTATTCAGCGCTATTCAGTGTTAACAGTAACGACAGCGCGGCGCACATGAGTAACGCGTTTTTACTGACGGTGACTCTGGTTGATTTATGTTTGTTTTGTTTTCAGTCAATCATACGTTTCCAATCTATTTCTGATCACAACTACAGCACATAGGTACAAGTCTTGTTCAAATGGATGCTCTACGGTTCAAGCTTGTTCGTTAAAATCAGTGATATTTGTGAGGTTAAGCTGTTACTCAGAAGACTGCTGTCCTAAGTATCAATTTCTGGAACAAGGATTAAATTTCTTTCGACGTGAAAGCTACTAGGTGTATTTTCAAATGATTTTTAAACGACTGACTTGGACACTTCGCTTAATATTTTAGAAGATTGTATGTATCTTTTAACGGTTTCAGTGAAAAACAAAAAAAACAAAACAAAAAAAAAACAACAATATTTTAACGCCAGGTAGGCCCTAACCGTTCGTAGAGGTTATGCTAACTGTGCCTGCCTTGTCCCTTTGCAGCTTTTCTGCTTGTATCCACCCCAAACCGTCTGGGTTGTCACACATTTCTTTATTTTTTCATGTGGTCACCAATGTTTACTTTATCATTTTTTTTGGCTTAAAGCTGCCACATCTGCAATATTCATCACTGTCATAATACCACTTGATTTCCTGCCGCGTTCACCAATTAATCAACCAAAAATATGGCAAACATTATTTGATATGTCATCATAAAGTCGGACAAATCGCAATTGTGAACCCGACAGAAATACAGCTTGTCATATTTTCGCTCGACGTGACAAATTGCACTGTGAACACCGCTTTTTATTATATGGAAGTTGATTTTTCCCCTTTATCTGCCGTTACTGCTCCTCTTTCTCTTTTTTGCTTTCCTGAATAAAGCAAGATTCTGCTAGTGGACTCAGCAGCCCCTAGACCTGGTCCCTTTGAATGATTTTAATATCATTGTAGGTTAAATGTAATAACAACACTGCATTTTGAATAATTCTAGACCAGTTACGACCGAAATTGAAATTAACAACACCGCATTCTTTTTTCCTTATTCAGCTTGAGCCATGGTGCTTGAGGGCGTGTACATTGCTATTTACGCTTTTACATAAACAATTAGAATAAAACCTTAATTGAGGTAAATACAAAAGGCTGTATTTCACTGGTTAAGTATGACCATTGCCAGCTATGACAATGTCGTCGACGCCCTGGTTTTACTCTCTATGCTGTACGTCTTTAACCATATTGGTAGCATTAAGCAGTCTTAACAATCGTTGATGACCACTTGGCTCCCACCAGCGCAGAGTGAACTTTCATATTTCAGTTGAGAGTTTCTCAGTTTCTCAGTAACTTCGTCCACCCATAAAACGGTCTGCTATCGTGTAAGTGAAACTTTTGGAGTATGAACCACGGGCGGATATTTAATTTGGGCTCATCTTTTGGAGGCTAATTTGGCCTATAATAATTTCAGATATACATAAGCATAACCCTAACGCCTTATAGTTCTCTGAAGGTTTGTGTTAAATGTCGTTTTGGGAATTGGCTTGGCGATTATTGACCTGGAACGTCCATAATGGTTGACGAATGTTTCGACGCGTAGATTCATATACCAGATTACAGTGCCATCATTGGGGGCTTCCGTGGCTCAGTTGGTTAGCGCGCTAGCGCAGGGTAATGACCCAGGAGTCTCTCACCAATGCGGTCGCTGTGAGTTCAAGTCCAGCTCATGCTGGCTTCCTCTCCGGCCGTATGTGGGAAGGTCTTCAGCAACCTGCGGATGGTCGTGGGTTTCCCCCGGGGTCTGCCCGGTTTCCGCCCACCATAATGCTGTCCGCCGTCGTATAAGTGAAATATTCTTGAGTGCGGCGTAAAACACCAATAAAAAATAAAAAAAAGTGCCATCATCAATAAGTAT
This sequence comes from Liolophura sinensis, assembly GCF_032854445.1. Classification (NCBI taxonomy): domain Eukaryota; kingdom Metazoa; phylum Mollusca; class Polyplacophora; order Chitonida; family Chitonidae; genus Liolophura; species Liolophura sinensis. The sequence continues at coordinate 4,627,132 of NC_088305.1, read as the reverse complement.
GTGTACAGCCTTGTGCTCTTCTTTCCACCCTAGGTGCCGTGATGTCCTTGAAAACACAGCGATCGTTGACTGAAGTACCGGTATAAATTCAAGAAAAATGTATGTAATGCTATTAGTGGTGATTAATTCGTTATAGCAGAGTTTTGCGCGTGTATCCGGTCTGTATTCAAGCGAGTGAAAATATTGATCTTTGATAGGAAATATCAGGCCGTGTACCCACAGAATTAATCGCCACGAAAAGCATTACGGACATTCTTTCTTGAACTTTTTCCGGTACCGGGTACTTCAGCCAACCCCCGCTAAGTTTTCCCGGACATCACGGTACACACGATGAAAAGAAGAGCTCGAGACTCGACTAGTGACGGTTGAGCTGAGAGCAAAATAATTGCCTTAGGTGAACGGCTAGTTATTGCCATTGAATTTATAAGGGTGCGCAATTTAACTGTCTCCAAAAGATGTTACGAGAAGTTTTTTCCATATGTTGTTGTTAGCAGCTGAATCATTAGAACTGTTTTTAAAGTGAAGTCAAGATAATTATTGTCTGGCATATTGTCAACAAGGGTTGCTTTCTGCTGCCACGTGCGACCCTATGGGGCATTGCCTTCCAGACTCAGTGGGTATTCAGAAAGAATTCACATCGCTAGAGACTGTATTCCTCGCCTGATCGACTGAATTTTCTCTGTATTGTGATAAGTAGACAAATCTTCTCCTGCCAGTTTCCTGCGACTCGTGGGTATACTTTCTTAAGTTTTTGGTAGTTTGGTTTCAACGTGGTTTTAGGAATTGATCTTGCGATTATCAACGTCGAACTGCAATTTGGGTTCACTGTTTTCTACGGATACATTTCCACCAACCTTGAGACAAGCTTCCATGTAAAGAGTGTAACCCACATTTAGTTGTAGAGCAAAAACATATATAACATTCACCACTGATAATGTATTAAACATATTTATTTACTGCTCCTTCAGTTCACAACGCGTGATTTGAACCTTCGAAAACCCAGCGACAATTTGCCGATTACGAAAGACAAAGATATCACAAACGACCGTGAGAAAAGACAAGAGTGTCCGGGAAATCAACGATCCGTAGAGAAACTGGTCGAAGTGATTTACATCAGCCACACGCCTGGCCTGATCCCTCATCATTACGGTACTCCGCCCAACAACCAAAAAGCCATTGAAAACTGACGGAGAGATGAGACCGAACAATAAACTCTGTACACACCAGGAAGACATAATCTTCCAGTTACAGTCGTATCACTGAATCTTCTTTTTCCACGTCCAGATAAGACGTGGGAGAGCAGCCACGTTGACTGCGATGGATACGGCAAACATAACTGCATTGGCAAACCAGGCTTGAATCGGGTTGGTTTGCAGAGGCTGTGTCAGATGTCTCATAACGACCACTATAGCGACTGTAATTGAAACGTATTACCCGGTAAAATTCCTCAACTGGAGGCTGACCAATGTGATGCAAGTAGAGGGGGAGACAAAACCGCTCATATCACCAAGTGCTAATATGAGGACATCAGACAGTAAACGAATCACAACGGATGTGAAACAAGACGTATGACAAGCTACGAAAGTCCCCTTTTGCAGGTAAGCTATGCCAGAAAAGAGGTCTCCTAGAGCGACTAGAGTTTTCACTACGCAAATACTGAGCAGTAATATTCCATCTGATGTTGGCCGTGCGACTAGGTCTTGTTCCCAAGTTGTTTGCGACTTAAAACTAGAATTAGGCGAATTCATGACATTCTCATGTTCGCCAGACAAAAGACCTGATTGCTGTCAGTGATGATTTAGAACGGAGCCTGTGTGCCGGTTTCTGTGTGTCAGAGTGACGGGTTTGTTGTCTGAGTGTATTTGTATACGGCTTGGACGTGGAAACCGTCTGTCATGGCCAGAAAACCTTTCTTGACAACTTGAACAAGTTATATACTTCCGATTCATGGATTTCCAGAATTGTGCTGGGATTTGAAGTTTGTTGTGATACCCCCGTGAGTCCCACTCCCCGGCACTACCACTGCAGGCTTTATCTCATCCCTTCCCTGAGTTGTTCTTTTATATATTGAATGTAAACATTAACCATGTTCTGTTAGCCGTTATTTTCCCTTTCTCTTTCTCATAGAGGGATGATCTTGCCAAAGCTTGAAGCCAATACTATGGCACTTAAGAAGGCTGGGATGCAAATGTCCTTTCTCCTGACGTTGCCACTTTGTATTTCTACCTAAACCATTCTTCTCCATTAATATTTGCTATTCGTCGGTATACGAATATCTGTTTCAACGCCTAGATTTTCAGATAAGTTCATTTGTATTAGAAGAAAGTGTTGAACAAAGCTTTACTTTTCTCTATACAGCTTGTGTTTCATTGCCATGACGATACAAATAACTTTCATCAGGTTATACTGTTCACCTGGCTTTGCGATTATCAAGGTATGTTCTAGGCGACTGAACGAGCGCAGTATTCAAATCGTGTACATTGTTAGAATATAAGTTGTCGATATGTATGTCTGTTGCGGTTTGGCAGCAACTGTTCATATATCCACAGTGCGATCTGATTCAACACGATGAACATACAGCCCGAGCCCACGGATTAAGCGAAATAATTACGACGTCAAACTCACAGTATACATACATACATGATTGGCTAAAGGAATACTAAATTGACTTCAATTGCTCTTTTAGAAATGGCTTAACTTCCTAAGGAAGTGTATAAAGTAAGAAAATAGGACAGAATCATGCAAAGATAAACAGTTTTTAATGACGTTAGAAAGAGGCAAGGTATGTTCTAGGCGACTGAGTAAAACTAGTGTTCAAATCATGTAACATGCCAAAATATAACTTGTCAGTAACAAAATATGTATAGCAGTTACTTTAATTTGAACTCCTAATATATCCAACGTGGCGATTCAACATGATGAATGTACGGGCCCTAGGCCAGGGATAAGCGCCATTAGACACAATCATCAGAAATTCTGGACGCTTTGTCCATATTTACTTACGAGAGAATTATACTGAAGAAGTTTAATGGAGTTAGGTCAGTGAGTTTTTCAAGTGAGCAGACGTGGGATTGTCCTCTACGGGTGAAAAACCATGGTAAACTTTACAGTAGCTTTTCCAATTTCTCATTAATAACATTTATGTGAAATGCGGGGAAACCATATATCAACAGTATATAGGTATTCCGATGGGTACAAATTGTGCCCCCTCCCTTTTGGCCTGTTGTCATGCATATGAAAACAGCTATATGCATTCTGACCAGGCGCGATCTTTCTCATTCACTACACAGTGTATTGATGATCTGCTGGCTTTGTACAATCCATATATAGCAGAGGCTGTGAAAGATGTTTACACACCTTCGCTGGATTTAAAGGAAACCACAGACTCTCCTGATGGTACGTCTTAACTGGACCTATATCTGTACAAAGACCAAAACGGGTTCCTTTGTCGCAGATTTTACACGAGGGATAGTTTTAATTTTGACAAAGTCACAAGTCATTACTGTCATTGAAAGCTGTTGGCAGCATCTCTTTGCCTGATTCTGTCCTATTTTCGTACTTTATATACTTTCTTACCTTCTTGGTGGTTTGTGTTATACGTCCGTTTGGGAATTGGCCTTGCGATTATTGACCTGGACCTGCCGTACGTGGGAAGATCTGGCAGCAGCCTATGGATGGTGATGGATTTTCCCCAGGCTCTGCCCGCCGTTGTATAAGTGAAGCACCAGTCAAATAAATCAATAAATATTGCCCTGAAACGTCCTTTCTGGTTGACGGCTGGTATACGATTGCCTTCTTCGACGCAGAAATCACTCCTGGAAAGGTTTTGGCTTTTCATTTTTTCATTCCCTTTTTTGATTTTCCAACAAATTTATCTGTAAGCTTGTGGTATACATTTATTGTATTCAAGAAAACAATGTTGAGAATATTCTTCAAAGCCCGTTGTCCTGAACTATACATATTTAATTCATGTGTATAAATGTCACACGTAATCAAATGTCACACATGACAAGATCACTTATTAACAGTGTAAGAATTTATACAATATGAACTTTGGTATAATGTCATGTGAAGCAACCTGTATTACTCTGGTGGAAAAACAAGCATCCTGGAAGCCCGGTCCCTTCGCATTGCTTTAATGTGATTGTATGTTTAATGTGATGACAACAGAGTATTTTCAGTAAATACAGACCAGTGACGTCTAATAAATTGCATTTAAACGATGTGTTGAAGGTGGGTGGGGGGGTGGGGGGGGAATTTGCTACCATTTATGCATTTGCGTGAAATAGAATGAAACCCTGTCTTAAATTGAGAAAGGGCCGTATTTTACCGGCTACGTGTGACCATTTGCCAGGTATCACACTGTTTCATCGCTGCTCTGATTTTTCTGTCTTTGCTGTGCGTCTAAATAATATTGTCATATTTGTAATGAACAAGACTGGTAGACTAGTAGGAAAGTTGGCAAATATCAGGATGACCATCCAATCATTGACTGTTAGTTGAAACCTTGTAACGGATAAAGGCTGAAAATAATGTTAGTTTTGGGAAACATCCTAATCCAGGCATTTGTAGTAAATGTTTTTTTTCAAATACCCCATGGTGAAGGTTTAACTCTTTATTTGAATAAAGGCTGATCATTACCAGAAGTAGAGGAAGTCCTTGTCGCATGCGTGGACCCTGGAGTAGTGAGTTAAAATCCAACTGTCTCCATGTTATTTTCCATCTTAGCAGCAATCACATGATCTACATGTACCAGTTAGTTTAAATTTATGACAGAACTAGGTTCATTTCAGTTATTTACACAGTTTCGTTTCAACAATGAAGTGACAGTCACCACGATATAGGTAGATGGCTGTAATATGTCTGAAATCCGTCAGTCAGCATCCCGAGGAATTGTAAATGACCACATCAAGCCCGTTATTTTGCACAAGACTAATATACAAAAAATGTTGCTCCTCCAAATCAAAGTGTTTCAGTTTTCTTACCATCGATCACATCTGGTAACAGGCAGCAATAATTCCAGGCAAAATAGATTCCATGAGTCTGTAAAGTTGTTATTAATTCACGGAAGTTCATTCAAGTCAAAGTGCTACGACCCTTGTGGATATGTTGAGCTTTTTTGTCCTTTCGTAAAACTGAGTTTATTTCAGAATATTCAGCTGGGGATGTCCTGTTGTAAGCTTTAAGTATTTTCAGTACTCACTGAGTTTTAACATACATGTTTAGAATGTTTAGGTTCAGAGTATGAAGTGTAGGGGAACTGATGATTATTATCCACACAGGTTACGTTGTCTGCCATCACACATCCTGAATATCACAAAGTCTGAATACAGGTGAGCTCCATATTACAAATCCTGAACACAGATGAACTCAATATCACAAAGTCTGAATGCAGGTGACCTCAATATCACAAATCCTGAATACAGATGAACTCAATATCACAAAGTCTGAATGCAGGTGACTCAGTATCACAAATCCTGAACACAGATGAACTCACTACCACAAAGTCTGAATACAGGTGAGCTCCATATTACAAATCCTGAACGCAGATGAACTCAATATCACAAAGTCTGAATGCAGGTGACTCAGTATCACAAATCCTGACCACAGATGAACTCCCTACCACAAGGTCTAAATACAGGTGAGCTCAAAATCGACAAGTCTGAACACAGATTAGCTTTCTATCACAAAGTCTGAATACGGGTGACTCAGTATCACAAATCCTGAACACAGATGAACTCACTACCACAAAGTCTGAATACAGGTGAGCTCAATATCAGCAAGTCTGAACACAGATGAACTCAATATCACAAAGTCTGAAAACAGATGAGCTCCATATCACCAATCCTGAACACAGATAAAGTCAATATCACAAAGTCTAAATACAGGTGAGCTCAATATCACCAATCCTGAACACAGATAAAGTCAATATCACAAAATCTGAATACAGGTGAGCTCAACATCACAAATCCTGAACACAGATGAACTTAATATCACAAAGTCCTAAATACAGGTGACTGAATATCCCAAATCCTGAAAACATATGAACTCACTATCAAAAAGTCTGAAAATAGGTGAGCTCCATATCACCAAGTCTGAACACAGATAAACTCAATATCACAAAGTCCTGAATGCAGCTGACTCAATATCAGTAGGTCTGAACACAGATGAACTCAATATAATAAATCCTGAACACAGGTGAGCTCAATATAACAAATCCTGAAGACAGATGGACTCAATATCACAAAGTCTGAATGCAGGTGAGCTCCATATCATCAAGTCTGAACACAGGATGAACCAATATCACAAGTCTGAAAACAGGTGAGCTCCATATCACAAATCCTGAACACAGATAAAGTCAACATCACAAAGTCTAAATACAGGTGAGCTCAATATCACAAATCCTGAACACAGATGAACTCAATATCACAAAATCTGAATACAGGTGAGCTCAACATCACAAATCCTGAACACAGATGAACTTAATATCACAAAGTCTAAATACAGGTGACTGAATATCCCAAATCCTGAAAACATATGAACTCACTATCAAAAAGTCTGAAAATAGGTGAGCTCCCATATCACCAAGTCTGAACACAGATAAACTCAATATCACAAAGTCTGAATGCAGCTGACTCAATATCAGTAGGTCTGAACACAGATGAACTCAATATAATAAATCCTGAACACAGGTGAGCTCAATATAACAAATCCTGAAGACAGATGGACTCAATATCACAAAGTCTGAATGCAGGTGAGCTCCATATCATCAAGTCTGAACACAGATGAACCCATATCACAAAGTCTGAACACAGGTGAGCTCATTATCACAAATCCTGAAGACAGAAAGCCTCAATATTACAGTTCTAAATCCAGGTGAACACCAATCACAATTCTGAATACAGGTCAACCTGCACCTCACAAATTCTGAACACAGGAGAACCTCAAATATCATAGTCTGAAACCAGGTGAACACCAATCACAAATTCTGATACAGGTCAACTGCACCTCACAAATTCTGAACACAGGAGAACTCAATATCATAGTCTGAAACCAGGTGAACACCAATTACAAATTCTGAATACAGGTCAACTGCACCTCACAATTCTGAACACAGGAGAACTCAATATCATAGTCTGAAACCAGGTGAACACCACTTACAAATTCTGAATACAGGTCAACTGCACCTCACAAATTCTGAACACAGGAGAACTCAATATCACAGTCTAAAACCAGGTGAACACCAAATTACAAATTCTGAATACAGGTCAACTGCACCTCACAAATCTGAACACAGGAGAAGTCAATATCGCAAATTCTGAACACAGTTGAAAATATCACAGTCTGAAAACAGGTGAACACCATATCGTGTGTGAATAAAATAAACGGTCAACCACTGCGTAGTTTCGCCATAGCACAAATCTCCCTCTTCACTGTGGTGGGAAGTTTACCTCCCTCCAGCCAATATTTTTTCAGAGTTCTCTTAGAAAAACCTATCTGATCATCACAATTCCCGAAGTAACACCTGTCTCCCGTCCTCCATCCGCTTGTAACACGTGTGAAACATGCAGAAATTAATTACTTGGTACTCCATTAGGAAAGGTGGCAAGTTTCGAGGAACTTGTTCTGGTACCGTGGGGTCTTCCTGTACAAAAACTCAGAGGTAACCACTTACAAATAACGAAACAATGTTCATTGAGTTAAAAAAGGTCATCTGCTTTAAACTCTGTAAATGTCTTCGTTTGCTACACGTAAAGAGCGGCTGACTAACGAAATGTGCACAAAGCGTCTTACACATTTAGCCTACACATTCATAAACCACAGCTTCAAATCCGAGGTTCGTATACTACGTCTACGTGTCGTAATCGATAATTGCAACTCATTTCCAAAGCACCTTTAAACCAGTTCCCAAAATAATACGTAAGAAATTATAAATAAGTGAAATGGAAAGATTCTTCTCAGTTATAGCACTGCGCTAGCTTGGTTAATGGGACACCACGGTCGAGCGATTAGTCATTGAAGTATGGAATGTCAAACAGCGACGACCCTGGCATCCGGATAAGAGCACTTTAAATTTGTCAAAGTGATTGATGAAGGGAGACAAATTTGACGGCGCTGGTAATGATGTACTCTATAATCATCTCCCTTGATTAAGTGTCTGGATATTCGTTGATAGCATTTAACAATTTACTACTGACCTATAAGTGTATTACATTGGTTTACCTGTTAAGCATGTCACAAGCTACGAGACGAAGCAGACAACTGCATACAAACCGTTACCCAAACTCGACGTTCCACGTCAATAATCGCAAGACTAATTCTAAAAACGACGATCAACATAAATCACCAAGGAACAAAAAAAGTATATATAGTACGAACTTAGGATGGAATCATACACAGAGAAGTTACCAAAAGTTTTAAATGATGTTGGATGGATGCAAGGAATGTTCTGGGCGAATGAGTCAAATCAATATTAAACATCGTTTGGGAATTGGGAACCTAGACCAAGACTATCTTTCGAAAGATAATCTGTCTTTCGCATCCTTTCCTATATATGGATTGTTTAAAACCAGTTTATCATCAATATATCGCTTAATAAATGAGAAAGATCGGGCTTGGTGAGGATTACTCCTTAATAATTTCTGCATATTGAGACAATTATATATTTGCTTCTCTAATATAACTGTTTTATTGTTCAGATAATGCTTAATACATATAGTAAACACGCTTGGATCCAATAGCATACTGTGGATGCGTAAATATCGGACACAAAAGCAATGTAAACATGATGTGGTTGTTGTTGTTGTAGTGAGGAATGCTATGTGGATTAATTACTATTTTGTGACGTTGATTACACAGCCAAAATTGAAATACAAAGTAAGGATAACTTGTTACCTATCAGTTTAACTTGTTGTTGGACACAGTCTCTGTGTATTTCTCATCCTGAACTGGTAGAAGATGCAATGTCATGTGTGCATGCTACATGGAGGTGCCATGATTATTTCACTATTACTGTCTAATAACTAGGTTTATTTTATTTGAAGATCTGTACATGTTATAGACCCCAAAGCGATATAGTAGGAAACTGTTTTTATTATTATTCTGGAAGACTTGTGTGAAATCAAACAAAATATCATCTACGGTCATTTAGATGATGCACTTAGTGTAACTCCATTTTAATGTAGAGAGTACTTGTTGAAGTGTATAAAGGCGAGAAATTCAAGTAACTCACACCTTGACTTTTCATCACTGACCTGATCACGGATTGGAATATATCCACCTGAGGTATGATAGAGCCTTTGTCATTATCTTACAATCTGTTTTGATTTGGAATTATAATATTAAACGTAACATTTTCTGTGCATGTCAGTTTTAACCCTCTGTAAACATGGGTCCATAAATCATGGGGTTACTTCTGAAACACGCGGATTTCCACGGGGCAGTTCTCTTATAACAGTTTCAAGGCATTTAAGAATACCTCAACCTTGATTTCTGGAATATTCGAAGGTTAATGAGAAAATTATTAATACTTCCTTTACTTGGACTGGTTCATAAATTCGTGGGGTCACCCCATGAAATCATCAGGTACTAGGGCCACCCTGCCAAATCATCAGGCACCAGTTGTCAGACAGTGTATGTACTCCCTTGATGTTGATGGCCACCCCTCTAGAAATGACTGGGTCATTATAATGCTGTAGATATCCAAGATACCCGGTGCTCTTTTGCTGTGTCACTGGTTAATTCTGAGAAAACTAGGGTAGCAGCTAAATCCACTAATCTATGATTCACGGCACTTGCTCACGCCTACCCCAAGAAAGAATTGGGTACTGAATTTGGCTTGCATGCAAAAGGAAAGTACATAGAGAGCTAATAATTTCGGAATGAGAGAAATATAAAACATCTGCACAAACACACCGCTCATATGTCATCTTCTTGAATAAAATATTGTTTGCTATGTTTCTGGATTTACGTTATCCAGTACGTTAGGTGATAGTGGCAGACTCGATATTGATATATCTGGATGGATGAGTATAGGGTATGCTGCAGCGCTTTATACAGAATGACCAGTTGCAATCAAAGCTCGGCAGAGATCCCTGTGTTTCTTTTTGACCCAAGAGTTGGGTGTTTGAACCCTTAATTGGATGTCATACCTAGAATACCGACACTCCCGACTTTTTGTACGTATTATTTTGGGAACCGGTGTCTTAACATGCTTTGGAAATGAGCTGCGATTATCGATTGTCCATTTTCAATATTATCATCTACGAGTAGTATACGAATGTCGGACTTGACGCTTAGATTTATGATTTTTCAAGTTAAGAGTGTATAAGCTTTGTCAACTGTTTTTCATTGGTGGCATATGGACCCATTTTAACACGTTGCTCTTCGTCAAGAACATGCTAAGGGCATCCTAAAACTTATCTGGCATAGCAGTATGAAATTCCGAAACGATATTCGTGTACCAGCCGTCAACCAATATTGACGTTCTAGGTTAATAATCGCCAAAACGACGTATAACACAAACCACCAAAGAACTAATACAGTGTATATAGTCCTAAAACAGGACGTAATCATCCAAAGAAAAGCAGTCAGCAGTTTTCAGTGATATTGGAAAGACGCAAGGTGCCTCCTAGGCGACTGAGTTATATCAGTATTCAGGTCGTGAAGGACCACAGCATAGAGCCTCAAACCAGAGCAGCGGCGAGGGTGTGATAGTTGGCAGATGATGACAGGTATTACCGGCCAAATCCGGAATTTATTCTAACTGTTCATGTAAAGGTATAAATAGTAGCAAATTACACACGCCACCGAATTACTCAAAAACTTGTGTTTTCGCCACATTTAACCTGCATATTTAACAAACACTTTAAAACAATGCAAGGGAACCAGGCCCCAAGTATACTCATGCCAACGAATAGAATCCAGGTTTGTGCAGAAATACAATATTACCGCGGAAATCCCAAGTCTTTGTCTTTTCATGTTTACATTAAGATATCATTTTATTGTTCACCTGCTCTTGATGGCTCTCCAGATTGCCTCATATAAACACTGCGATGAATACGGGTTTCAGCAATAGCCTGGCGTAGAAGGGGGTCTTCCTTTAAACCAGTCGATTTATAACTATTTTCATTGATTAGATTATGCTATATGATTAGGGCACAAAAAAAACTTAACCACAAGGTACACTATATGTGAACGCTTTGGTGAAAAAAGCACAGGACCGTTGCCGTTGGGTGTATTCCGACAGAACCTCAGATCCAATTAAAAAAAAAACCAATACCTTAATTTAACACAACCGCAGGATAAAACCAACGGGAATGCAGTAATGCCATATGGTGCTTTCCTTAGTAACCCCGGTAAACGGGTCATCAATGCAATAATGGCATGTCATGCTTTTCTTAGTAACCCGGTAAACGGGTCATCAATGCAGTAATGGCATGTGGTGCTTTCCTTAGTAACCCGGTAAACGGGTCATCAGTGCAATAATAGCATGTGATGCTTTCCTTAGTAACCCGGTAAACGGGTCATCAATGCAATAATGGCATGTCATGCTTTCGTTAGTAAACCGGTAAACGGGTCATCAACGCAATAATGCCATGTGATGCTTTCCTTAGTAAACCGGTAAACAGGTCATCAATGCAATAATGGCTTGTGATGCTTTCCTTAGTAACCCTGTAAACGGGTCATCAACGCAATGATGCCATGTGATGCTTCCCTTACTAACCCGGTAAACGGGTCATCAATGCAATAATGCCATGCCATGCTTCCCTTACTAACCAGGTAAACGGGTCATCAATGCAATAATGCCATGTCGTGCTTACCTTAGTAACCCAGTAAACGGGTCATCAATGCAATAATGCCATGTGATGCTTCCCTTACTAACCCGGTAAACAGGTCATCAATGCAATAATGGCATGCCATGCTTCCCTTACTAACCCAGTAAACGGGTAATCAACGCAAAAATGGCTTGTGATGCTTCCCTTACTAACCCGGTAAACGGGTCATCAATGCAATAATGGCTTGTGATGCTTTCCTTACTAACCCAGTAAACGGGTAATCAACGCAAAAATGGCTTGTGATGCTTCCTTAGTAACCCGGTAAACGGGTCATCAATGCAATAATGCCATGTCATGCTTTCCTTACTAACCAGGTAAACGGGTCATCAATGCAATAATGCCATGTCGTGCTTACCTTAGTAACCCTGTAAACGGGTCATCAATGCAATAATGCCATGCCATGCTTCCCTTACTAACCCGGTAAACGGGTCATCAATGCAATAATGCCATGTAGTGCTTACCTTAGTAACCCTGTAAACGGGTCATCAATGCAATAATGCCATGTGATGCTTCCCTTACTAACCCGGTAAACGGGTTATCAATGCAATAATGGCTTGTGATGCTTTCCTTACTAACCCAGTAAACGGGTAATCAACGCAAAAATGGCTTGTGATGCTTTCCTTAGTAACCCGGTAAACGGGTCATCAATGCAATAATGCCATGTCATGCTTTCCTTACTAACCCGGTAAACGGGTCATCAACGCAATAATGCAATGCCATGCTTCCCTTACTAACCCGGTAAACGGGTCATCAATGCAATAATACCATGTGGTGTTTTCCTTAGTAACCCTGTAAACGGGTCATCAATGCAATAATGCCATGTCATGCTTTCCTTACTAATCCGGTAAACGGATCATCTATGCAATAATACCATGTGATGTTTTCCTTAGTAACCCGGTAAACGGGTCATCAATGCAATAATGCCATGCGATGCTTCCGTTATTAACCCGGTAAACGGGTCATCTATGCAATAGTGTTTTCCTTAGTAACCGGTAAACGGATTATCAATCAGTGAGGTGCCTCATTATAAATACCCAGACTTGTAAATTTGTTTGTCTTTGTGTCGTTGTAGAAAACACACAGTGCAAGTGCCATTGGGTTCATCAAGTTTCACAACGTACCAGAGAAGGAGAAATAAAAAAGAAACAAGTCAGAGGGCAAAAGGGTTTTCTTACAATGTATTAAAGTATAATGTTGGATAGCCAGTGGGCTTGGCACTCCATTATAAAAGCCCAAAATTGCAAAAGGGTTATTTTTGTGTCGTTGTAGAAAACACACGATGCCAATGGTTTCGTCATGTTTCCCCTCATACCAAAGAATGAGAAACAAAAAAGAAACAAGTTGGAGTGCAACAGCGTTTCTTCATAATGTATCAAAGCATAATGTGGGATAATCAATCGGCTTTGCACTCCATTATAAAAGCCCAGAATTGGAAACTAGTTTCTCTTTGTGCCGTTGAAGAAAACACACGTGGTCAATGTCAATGGTTTCATCATGTTTCACCTCGTGCAAGTGAAGTAGAAACAAAAAAAGAAAGTTAGAAAGAAACAGCGTTTCTTCACAACGTATCAAAGTATAATGGTTTAATCATTAATTTCAAGAAAAGCAAAAATCGACCATTTCCGATAGTTATATAGCTGAAATTATGCCAACAATGTCGTTATCCCTTACACAAATTAACTGACATTGGGCTAATTAAAATACGACTCCTTTCTAACACCGCTGTAACCTCTGTATATATCTAATTATATGGGTAAATCTAAATGTCAGCTTTTGGCACCAACGCGGCCTAATGGTTAGAGTGGTAGCACACAGCAATGGCATGGAAGCCTCCCATCAATGCGAACATTGTAAGTTTAAGTCCAGATTATGCAGGTTTCCCCTCTGGTCGTACGTGGGAGGATTTCCAGTAGCCTACAGAAGGTCGACATGCTTATAAGATAGTTTGATAAAATGCCCCCAACTGAAGATTCATGTCATAATGTTTTCTTTGTCACCAATTCGTGTCGTATTTTGACTGAGCTGTTCTTGATGCATTTGTTATCGTGCAGTTCCCTGGCAAGACGACTGAACCATGCCGGTTACTTAATGGCAATGCAAAACACCCGTCTTTAGCCACCGTGGCCAGTTCCAAGGCCAGCACGTTGCTTGGATTATCCCATAGGATTAGGCCACACAGAAGACGTTTAACTGTAAGCTGAGCTAAATCTCCAGGCAGAGGTGGAAAAAAAACATGCCTGTTCAAAAATTTCAATACCTTAATTTGACACGACTGCAGAATGAAAGAAAGTCAAAAAAATCGAAATAGTAGCTATTTCCATACTAACCCGGTTTTTCCGTGAGGTAAACGGACAATCAATCAGTTTGGCACCACGTTTTAAAAGCTCGAAATTGGAAATTGGTTAGTTTTTGTCTGTCTGTGTAGAAAACACACGGTGCCAATGCAAATGGTTTCATCGTGTTTCGTCTCTTGCAAGTAAGGTAAATCTTTGCTCTTCGCCAGTCTGTGGGAACGACAAAGAAGCTGCACTGCACTGGCTGCCTAAGGCATCTATTAAGGATATCTTTGCCACAAAGTATATACAATCGATGATTTGGTTCTTTCCAATTAAAAATAAAATCTGAAACAAACGGCACAACAGCTGTTCAGAAATGCAACAACGCAGGAAACTAAAATTGCAGTTAACCAAGTGTTTCACCCATACCAAGAAAAAAAGCCCCGAATTCCGGTTGATAAATCACGGAAAGTATGTCCAACACCATTCATACCAAAAATAAATACGGGAACATTTCAAAATTTAAACACATTTAATTCCAGTATACTTTCAGTCATCAGAGGCATGGGTGGTTGAAGGATATACATGTAATAAACGGCCAAATTCACAGTTGAAATTTGGTCAGCTAATGTTCTCCAAAAATTCATAGCGATTTACATTTTATATTAAGAAATATGTTATGTTTGTACTTGACATCATTGCATGCGATGTCTCTGCTAAAATGTTCGTCAAGCGTTAATTCCTTTTGCAGTGATCTAACAAGGCAACTAGCCCATATGTCATCAATGACGGCTAGAGCTTCCGAGCATTTGGCTGTAGCTGTCATTGGTGAAAGATTTCCAGCACCTAGTAATGGTAAAAGTCATTGGAAAATAAAGTTGGTAATTGTTATATAATGTTGCCATACAACTCGGAAGAAAAATTTCCTGTCAGTCCAAAGTGAAGAAATGCGTCGTATTATATCATGACAAATATTCTACATATCAGAAAGAGCATTACAGCGCATTTCAATAGCGTCGTTGTAAACGCAATAAACAAATTTCCCAAGTGTCTTCACGGATACTGTTGATGGTAAATATGTTCGACTGTCAAAATTCATGTCTGTCACAACGCTGAGATTATAAGTGGAAATAGTAGATACAGAAACTACATATAAACTGATTCCAACCAGGTTGTCTTGTTACAATGGGGGTAATAGAACGGTTAAATCGATCCCTTTGGATTAGAACTGTTGCCAAGAACAGCAGTCATCGGCTTTTCGGCAATCTCACAGTACAGAAATACCAAATGGGACTGCCAGCTCCCCAGCTTAATCTACGGTGGTAAAACATGTTTCTCTCCATGGAAATAATGCACTTGGCACGGAATAAACATTTGGTCATATTCATAAAGGCATTGTTTCTTTTGTTAAAGTAAAACAAACCTTCACAAGAAATAAGCGATCACAGAACTGTACAAGGAAGCAGCTTAAACTGAACATGTCATCAGATGATTGAATTCTAAACTCCATTGCCGTTCTATTCCAGTAACACCTGAGGAGGTATGGCTACCAAAAGAAAATCCTACCAGTTAAAATATCTGCTTAACGAGTAAATTTTCCAAAATGCAAAAGCTACATTAAAGATTTCCTTTCAGTTAATGTAGAGAGAGATTAAACACATAGCATCCTAAACGTAGACTAAACAGAGTATATGTGGTAATAGTCACACGGAGTGTCGTCATCTCATGGGTATTTGGTCTTTGACATACTGGATGTTCCATTTACTTAATATTTTAAAATGGAGATTAGGCATTTTAAAGTAGCTGTAAATATCGTATACAAAACTAAAGGTACATTTTATATTGTTAAATGAAAGTCAGTTACACCCATATATATACTGGAAGTGTTCAATTTTCCTCTACAGCATTGAACCATGTCAGATTTGTGTTGTTGTTTGAGCTGATGATTTCTTTCTCATCTTTGCAAATTTGAGAATGATTCAAGCTCACGACCAAATTGGTGAACCAATACACCAGAGGAATGTAAATAATTTTAAATGCTAAACATTTTTATTTATTTAACTGGTGTTTTACGCCATACACAAGAATATTTCACTTGTACAACGACGACCAGCATTATGTTGGGAGGAAACCGGGCAGAGTCCGGGGGAAACTAAACATTTTTACAACATGGGACTAAGGAAACATTGTTGAAGTTTAAAGAGTTTTTAAGTTTTGTAGTTTTGAAAACAATGCATACTAGAGAATACATCTGGGCAGAAAATAATACGTCCTAAATCCGTACGTAGGGAGAACAGGGACACCTACAATGCTCTTTTTATCTTATATTGTTTGTTTCTTTCCTTATGGGGAGAAAACTGCTATTTATTCTTTGATTTAAAGGCAAACATCAGACGTTCTGTTCCGGTTTTCACATCCGAATTGCTCCCGTCGGACGATAATTAAGATTTCATGATTGTCCAAATTGTTGTCTAACCAGCGTCAAATTACCGCCTATAAATAGAAGCAATGGCAATAGACTATAAAAGAGACACTAATGTCTACACGTTTATGAAAGGTAGCGTGGCGGAAAATCTCCAGAGAGCTGCGCTATGACGATTAAAGCGATAGAATTGTCATAAAATGTAATCCACCAATGCTTTTATGCCTGGATCTATGCTACCACAGACTTCCATCATTGTTAAACCGAAAATTTAGGAATAATCACTTGAACAGACATGATACTGTTAAAGAAAGGGTAATTTGTTCTTCTCGCTGTCAAACTGTAGCAATTTATTGTCCGAAACTATCGGTGTATTATCCCTTTGTTACCTATTGGAGATAAGTCCGTGGGCGATGGCTAGTGTGCCAGAGCGGCGCAATGATGCAGGAGCCTCGCACAAATTTGTTCTGTCACAGACCAAGTCCAAATCATGCTGGCTTCCTCTCCAGCCTCACGTGGGAGGGCCTGTCTGCAGCACCGGATGGTCGTGGGTTCCCCCGGGCTTTTTGGCCGAACTATGCCTGCTCTCATGTAAATACGACTGTATGCAGAAATTGTTACAGAGTTATCTTCACCAGGCTCGAGCTTTCTCATTCCCTAAACGGTATATTGATCATCTGCTTACTTTAAGCAATCCATATATAACAAAGGCTACGAAAGACATTTAAGCATCTTGGCTGGATATATAGGAAGTCACAGAGTCTCCAGATGGTATTTCTTATCCGGGCCTTTATTTGTGCGAAGACCAAATCGGTTTCCTCTTAGAGAGGGATAGTTTCAATTTTGACATTAAATATCCTTACTTGGACAGCAATTTACCGAAAGGTATATGCATATGGAGCGTGCATATCTCGCCTTGTAACATTTAGATCCTGCATGTTATGTGACAATATCTATAAAGTCATTACTACAAAAACTAGTACGTCAAGGTTATTCCATTAAACGCCTTCACTCTAGCTTTCTCAAGATGTACTATAAATATAATTCTCTTGTAAGTGAACATGGACAGAGGGTCCAGGATATCTGGCGTATCTCATTGTATCTCATTCCGCTTAACTCGCGGGTAGGGGCAGTAAATTCATCGTGTTGCATCAGATTGCAACTGTGGATATATGTTACAATCAAAGCACAACCCAGATACATATTTTATCATCGACAATTGATGTTGTAGCGTGGTACACGATTTGAATACTAATTCCATTCAATCGACTAGAACATACCTTGCGTCTTTCCAATATCAATAGGAATGGTGACTGCTTCTCTTTGCATGATTTCTTCCTAATTTTAGTACTTAATTTACTTTTCTATTTTTTTATTTTTTTTTTTGGTTTTATATGTCAAACGTCGTTTTAGGAACTGACTTCGCGATTTTTGACCTGTTACGTCCTTATTGGTTGACAGCTGCTATAAAAATGTCTGCTTCGACCGATAGTTTCTGCCCGGTTTTCTCTCACCATAGTGCTAGCGAAGAGGTGATATATTCTTGAGTATGGCGTAGAACCAACAATCAAATACACACTAAATAATTCAGTGTTACAGGTTTGGAAGAGTAAGAACACAATTCGGCAGATCTATCAGCAGACATCCTACTGGGATGTTATTACCGCAACACATAAAGTATGTTTCAGATCTCACTACCATTTAACTCATTTACACAAAGTATCTACTTTGCACCTGGAAAGATGTTATTCTGAAATTCTGACACACTCGATAATCTCGTCCTGACAAGCTGTCGACTAGTTAGGCTGCGAACTCGACCCCAGCCTTTACTTGTTTGGATTGAGCACCAAGTCCAAAGTTGACGCCAAAGGTGATGGTTAGGTTTGATTTTGTCCAATTAAAACCCACCTATGTAAAGTGGTAAAATGTTAATACGCGGCTTTGATCCCCACGTTGACTGTATGAACAGTTGCAATTAAGCGTATCTGAGATGTATGTTTTGATTGACGACAAGTTATAAACTGGCAAGGTTCACGTGTTCGATCCCAATTTCATTTACTCGCCTAGAACATTAGTTGAGTTTTTCCATCGTCATTGCCGCCGCGACATAACTGCAGTACTGCTGTTTAAACCTTTTATTCATACTGCCATCACTCGAAAACTGTGCTGAATCGTTCTTATCATACTTCTTATTCACTTACGTATTAACGATGCTACTTGTTTATGGTAAATCGATTGGGCTAGCATGATTTAGGGAGCAGTTTTTCTCAGACACTGAATCGTGTTCACAAGGCTAAGAAATTTAGAATTGTTTTTCATTGAGATCACACTGTGGGCATTAGGAGATACAGAAATAAAGTATAAGCAATGGGGTCGGTAGAATTTGTAACATTTGGGAAGAAAACATTTAACTAAATTCTGATGTATTAACTATTAATTAAGAAAGGCGCTTACAAGAACATCGTCATTGGCTTTCCTGTGACCTTGGGGTAGAGGAGTGCCTAATCGGATTGTCAGCTCTTTAGTTCAATCTACGGTTAAAAACTCGTTTGCATTTATGGAAATACTTAATGGTACAACGAGAATACTTTGGCGGCGGTATTCATGACAACATTGTTTTAAATCAAAACAAATACACAACACAAGCTGGCTTATATTGAACAGGTCATGAATTAACTGGTTCCCAAAGAATTCAGTTTTCCTCTGCGATTATCTCTATCTGAATCAAAACTTTTTTGAGTTTCTTAATTTAGTTAGCCTGAAAAGGTGACAAAAGTATAAAACCGTACCTATTTTATTGGTATGCAGGATATATAGGTAACAGAGAAAGATTATACAATCTTTGAACATGACACCCATCGTGCGTAAGACTTCAAGTCGGCACCACTAAGCCTTGAAAAATTTCGCTTAGATTGCCACTAGCAAACTTCAGACGCCAAGGGATATCTCTATCTGACCCTGATGTGCAAACAAAGGAACATTACTGCACTTCAAACCCGATTCCTGAGATTGGTGTTTTACACAGTACTCACGCATAGTTTTCTTCCAAAATAAAGTTTCTTCTTACAATAAACAGCTTGAAGTGTACTCCAATGCAAAGACAAGCCTCTGGCTCAGAAGTCGGGATTCTCATATAAACAGCAGGAATCGGCTTTCTTGTCACTTTTCGGTTGGGGAATCTCTTACAGGACTGTCAGCTTCCCCGCTTAGTGTAAGATACACTGCATTTGACTATGGTCATGACGACATTTCTGTTTTCTTTCAATTGGAACAAAAATTCTCATGTAACAGTCAAACAATACCTGAATGATCCTACTGTGTTAAAGGCATTTGATGACCTTCACACAAAATACGTTACTCTTCCTGCGTTATTGTGAACAAGTACTGTTGTTGAATTGAAAAAAAAATTCAGGCGTCAACAGTATGTGGACATTTAACTCTCTAAATGTCTCACTGAAGAACTAAGCCGAAGGGTCCTTTATAGGGCATGAACGTATCCCGCCTTGTAGCATTTGTTAGATCCTGCGTGCTGTGGGACGATGTCAATGAACGTCACACGTTATTACTGAAAAAACCAGTGTGTCAAGGTTTTTCAATCAAACTCCTTCTCTCCAAATTTCTTAAGATATGAAATGAGTATAATTCTGTTGGAAGTAAATATGGACAGAGCATCCAGAATATCTGGCGCTCTGCTTGATGATTGTCTTTCATTCCGCTTAACCCGGAGCTAGAGGCAGGATATTCATGGTGTTGCAACAGCTGCAATCAAAGCGCAACTGAGAGACATATTTTGTTATTGACGACTGAATCATGTCAGTTATCTACACAACCCTATATACATGTATAAAGAAAAGAGGCGAGAAAAAACCTGAATAGTTGAAAACAAATGTAATTTGACAACATGCTAAAATCAACGGCCAGACCATGCTAACACTGTCTTCGGGGATGTGCAAAAGGTTTAGGTAAAAAGTTAAATTGAAAGAAGCAAAGGTTCCACCGAGATTTGAACTCGGATCGCTGGACTTAAAGTCCAGACTGCTAACCATTCACCATGGAACCTGATGCAGTATGATTTATTTATTTTTTTATTTGATTGGTGTTTTACGCCGTACTCAAGAATATTTCACTTATACGACGGCATATTGCATATTGCATATAACATTTTGCAACTAACACCACCTTGCAGTCATAAAGCAGGAAAACATCAGAAATTTACTAGCACAATTTCAAAAGTCTCACTCAGTTGTTTAAAAACATTAAATTAGGTTCCACCGAGATTTGAACTCGGATCGCTGGATTCAGAGTCCAGAGTGGTAACCATTACACCATGGAACCTGGTGAACGCCATTTGGCAAACTAATGTCTCTAGCAATGAACGCCTCTGTCTAAAGCAGTTTACTGCTGACCGGCATGTCTTTTCACCCTTTCTCCTTACGGATTTAAATAATCTTTAAGAGGTGATCTTAAATTGTTTGTCGTAATAAAATGTTTGAAACTTATGCGCCCGGTATAGTATACGCCTTCTTGTTGACAAACTGAAAGCTTCATCAAAAAATAATTGCTACACCTGGTCAATGTTGATAATATAAAGAAAAGAAGCAAGAAATAACCCAAATAATTAAAAACAGGTGTAGTTTGACAACATGCTAGAATCATACGCGAAACCATGCTGACAATGTCTTAAGGGATGTGCAAAAGCTTTAGGCTTTGCATGACATGACATTTTCAGAAATTTCCCCAGTATAATAGTTGCCATATTGCAAAAATAAATAAAAAAAACGGAAAGAGGTGTCCTTTCACCCTTTCTCCCTTCGGGTGTGATGTAATCATGAGGCGGTGGCCTATTAATGTTTGTCGTAATAAAATCTTTAAACATTCTTGCGACCCAGACAATTAAGCGCCGGTTAGAAGATAAAAGAAAAATTATACAAAAAAAAATTGATTATGTGGTCAGTGTTGATAATACATGTATAAAGAAAAGAGGCGAGAAAAAACCTGAATAGTTGAAAACAAATGTAATTTGACAACATGCTAAAATCAACCGCCAGACCATGATAACACTGTCTTCGGGGATATGCAAAAGGTTTACGTAAAAAGTAAAATTAAAAAGAAGCAAAGGTTCCACCGAGATTTGAACTCGGATCGCTGGATTCAGAGTCCAGAGTGCTAACCATTACACCATGGAACCAGGTGAACGCCATTTGGCAAACTAATGTCTCTAGCAATGAACGCCTCTGTCTAAAGCAGTTTACTGCTGACCGGCATGTCTTTTCACCCTTTCTCCTTACGGATTTAAATAATCTTTAAGAGGTGATCTTAAATTGTTTGTCGTAATAAAATGTTTGAAACTTATGCGCCCGGTATAGTATACGCCTTCTTGTTGACAAACTGAAAGCTTCATCAAAAAATAATTGCTACACCTGGTCAATGTTGATAATATAAAGAAAAGAAGCAAGAAATAGCCCAAATAATTAAAAACAGGTGAAGTTTGACAACATGCTAGAATCAAACTCAAAACCATGCTGACATTGTCTTAATTGATGTGCAAAAGCTTTAGGCTTTGCATGGCATGACATTTTCAGAAATTTCCCCAGTATAATAGTTGCCATATTGAAAAAATAAATAAAAAAAATGGAAAGAGGTGTCCTTTCACCCTTTCTCCCTTCGGGTGTGATGTAATCATGAGGCGGTGGCCTATTAATGTTTGTCGTAATAAAATCTTTAAACATTCTTGCGACCCAGACAATTAAGCGCCGGTTAGAAGATGAAAGAAAAATTATACAAAAAAAATTGATTATGTGGTCAGTGTTGATAATACATGTATAAAGAAAAGAGGCGAGAAAAAACCTGAATAGTTGAAAACAAATGTAATTTGACAACATGCTAAAATCAACCGCCAGACCATGCTAACACTGTCTTCGGGGATGTGCAAAAGGTTTAGGTAAAAAGTTGAATTGAAAGAAGCAAAGGTTCCACCGAGATTTGAACTCGGATCGCTGGACTTAAAGTCCAGAGTGCTAACCATTCACCATGGAACCTGATGCAGTATGATTTATTTATTTTTTTATTTGATTGGTGTTTTACGCCGTACTCAAGAATATTTCACTTATACGACGGCATATTGCATATAACATTTTGCAACTAACACCACCATGCAGTCATAAAGCAGGAAAACATCAGAAATTCACTAGCACAATTTCAAAAGTCTCACTCAGTTGTTTAAAAACAATAAATTAGGTTCCACCGAGATTTGAACTCGGATCGCTGGATTCAGAGTCCAGAGTGCTAACCATTACACCATGGAACCAGATGAATAATAGTTGGCAAACTAATGTCTCTAGCAATGAACGCCTCTGTCTAAAGCAGTTTACTGCTGACCGGCATGTCTTTTCACCCTTTCTCCTTACGGATTTAAATAATCTTTAAGAGGTGATCTTAAATTGTTTGTCATAATAAAATGTTTGAAACTTATGCCACCCTGTATAGTATACGCCTTCTTGTTGACAAACTGAAAGCTTCATCAAAAAATAATTGCTACACCTGGTCAATGTTGATAATATAAAGAAAAGAAGCAAGAAATAGCCCAAATAATTAAAAACAGGTGTAGTTTGACAACATGCTAGAATCAAACGCGAAACCATGCTGACAATGTCTTAAGGGATGTACAAAAGCCAAAGCTTATCGGCTTTGCATGGCATGACATTTTCTGAAATTTCCCCAGTATAATAGTTGCCATATTGCAAAAATAGAAAAAAAATTGAAAGGTGTGTCCTTTCACCCTTTCTCCCTTCGAGTGCGATGTAATCATGAGGAGGTGGGCTATTAATGTTTGTCGTAATAAAATCTTTAAACATTCTTGCGACCCAGACAATTAAGCGCCCGTTGGAAGATGAAAAACAAATTATACAAAAAAAAATTCATTATCTGGTCTGTGTTGATAACATAAAGAAAAGAGGTGAGAAAGAAACCGAATAGTGGAAAACAAATGTAATTTGACAACATGCTAAAATCAACCGCCAGACCATGCTAACACTGTCTTCGGGGATGTGCAAAAGGTTTAGGTAAAAAGTTGAATTGAAAGAAGCAAAGGTTCCACCGAGATTTGAACTCGGATCGCTGGATTCAAAGTCCAGAGTGCTAACCATTCACCATGGAACCTGATGCAGTATGATTTATTTATTTTTTTATTTGATTGGTGTTTTACGCCGTACTCAAGAATATTTCACTTATACGACGGCATATTGCATATTGCATATAACATTTTGCAACTAACACCACCATGCAGTCATAAAGCAGGAAAACATCAGAAATTCACTAGCACAATTTCAAAAGTCTCACTCAGTTGTTTAAAAACATTAAATTAGGTTCCACCGAGATTTGAACTCGGATCGCTGGATTCAGAGTCCAGAGTGCTAACCATTACACCATGGAACCAGGTGAACGCCATTTGGCAAACTAATGTCTCTAGCAATGAACGCCTCTGTCTAAAGCAGTTTACTGCTGACCGGCATGTCTTTTCACCCTTTCTCCTTACGGATTTAAATAATCTTTAAGAGGTGATCTTAAATTAAAATTGTTTGTCGTAATAAAATGTTTGAAACTTATGCGCCCGGTATAGTATACGCCTTCTTGTTGACAAACTGAAAGCTTCATCAAAAAATAATTGCTACACCTGGTCAATGTTGATAATATAAAGAAAAGAAGCAAGAAATAGCCCAAATAATTAAAAACAGGTGTAGTTTGACAACATGCTAGAATCAAACGCGAAACCATGCTGACAATGTCTTAAGGGATGTGCAAAAGCTTTAGGCTTTGCATGGCATGACATTTTCAGAAATTTCCCCAGTATAATAGTTGCCATATTGCAAAAATAAATAAAAAAAATGGAAAGAGGTGTCCTTTCACCCTTTCTCCCTTCGGGTGTGATGTAATCATGAGGAGGTGGCCTATTAATGTTTGTCGTAATAAAATCTTTAAACATTCTTGCGACCCAGACAATTAAGCGCCGGTTAGAAGATAAAAGAAAAATTATACAAAAAAAATTGATTATGTGGTCAGTGTTGATAATACAGTCCTGGAAAAAAGTTTGGAATATTGTTTTCACTGATGACAGCATTTACCAGAAACATACTTTTGTGCGCCTTACATTGAATGCACACATTCTTGTTTGGGTGGAAAATGTAGTGGATTATGGCCCCTTTCAGCTCATACACACTATTATTGCTTGTGTCACCTGAGCAAAATTACAGTTGGGCAAAGCATGACCAGCCATTTCTCAGTGAAAAAGTCATGCAGCAGCTCTTGGTGTCACTCAGGGAGCCGTCTCCAAGATCTTTAAGCGACACCGACAGACGGGTGTGCCGACGCCTAGACCGAGGTCTGGTCGGCCACGAAAGACCACCGAGAGAGAGGACCGGTATCTGGTGAGACTTTGCCGCAATGGCCGTACGAAGAGTTCCAACCAGATACGCGCTGACTGGATGAGATTTACCAATACTCCTGTGTCAAGCCGCTTAGTGCGATCCAGACTGTTGACTGCTGGGTATTTGGTAGGGAGGCCTAAGAGGAAGCCTTTGCTACAGCGTCGACACCGCCAGGCACGCTTATCCTGGGCGCGGGAACACCTGAACTGGCAGGTGGGACACTGGCGACACGTGATATTCAGTGATGAGTCTCGTTTTGTCGTCTACCGGGAAGATGGCCGTGTGATGGTGCGTCGTCAGGCTCACGAGGCTCTGAACGAAGATTGCATCATGCCCAGAGTCCAAGGCGGGGGCGGTGGGGTCACCGCCCGGGGTGCTTTTCATAGCACTGGTAAATGGACACATGAACCAGCACCAATATCAACGGATTCTGGAAACGATAATGCTCCCATTTGCTCGGCAACAATTCAGGGTAAACTTTGTGTATAAGGACGACAACGCCACGCCGTACCGGACCGAACTGATACGGAATTTTCTGGAACAGGAGGGTGTTGAGCACATGCAGTGGCCAGCCATTTCACCTAACGAGCACTAACTCGTGCTGTGCTCACTTGCTGGAGAGATATACCGGAGATATACCGGAACAAACTTTGACTTCCTTAGTTGCCAGGATGCCAAGATTTTTTTTTCTTTTTTTTTTTGATTGGTGTTTTACGCCGTACTCAAGAATATTTCACTTATACGACGGCGGCCAGCATTATGGTGGGCGGAAACCGGGCAGAGTCCGGGGGAAACCCACGACCATCCGCAGGTTGCTGGCAGACCTTCCCACTTACGGCCGGAGAGGAAGCCAGCATGAGCTGGACTTGAACTCACAGCGACCGCATTGGTGAGAGGCTCCTGGGTCATTACGCTGCGCTAGCGCGCTAACCGACTGAGCCACGGAGCCCCCCCCCCCCCCCCGCCAGTATGGCAAGACGTGTGCGCGCATTGTACAATGCGAGGGGTGGGCACACCAAGTACTAAATTAATTTTCTGTATTGTTAGTGTTTTGCATATTTAACTTACCAAGTATTGTAGACATATTTCCAATCGAATAAAAGTTACAGCTCGTAATAAAATACATGTGTTTCACTGAATTTCTGCACTTGTTTGGGGCGCTTTCGGAATATCGTGAAAAATTCGTCTCCTGTAACATTTAGAAATGTTTTCGTTTGAGGAAACTATTAATAATGCATCACAGAGACTAGTCCAAGTGACACCAATCGACAGATTATTGACCTGAACGCAGCGAACCACGCTCTTCGTGGAGATGGTGTGAAATTCACCAATATTCCAAACTTTTTTCCAGGACTGTATTAAGTATTCATTATGTCGGAAAAAATCATGTTGACATGAACAAATCTCAGTGTTTATAAATGTACCAGATAAGCTTCTTAGAGTTTGTACATATTATTTAAAATACTGTAGAAATTGTATCTTTACCAAGACTCGGTTTCTGATCTTTCAAATCACATTAAATGTTAATTTTGGAAAGTGAAAACATAGATCTGTAACAAAACTGTAGCAGTGCAGGAAATTATTCCAGAACACTTTAAGAAGTTATAAAGATATTAAACAGTGATTGTCTTGGGGTTCCACCTCTGTTTGCACGTCACCATGCTAAATCTTGAGGGTTTCAATCCCTATACCACCAACTCAAACCAGTGACCATGTTTGTCAGCAATTTGACTCTTTCATTGCAAATGCTTAAAATGACAAACTCAGAGCAGGAACATCGGGCTAAGTACTTTTAAACTTTCTAGAGTATTTCATTTCTAACTCAGAATTTTTGACGTACATGTAAGTCTTAAGACGGTTAAAATACGGGCCCTAGTTTTATATCTCAAATGCATTCATTACAGGATTAGCGCAGGATAATCAGTATACAATAAACAGACGGACGTGTGGACAGGATCCAAGGTAGGCACGCACAGAATAGCAATGCCTAACACCCGTCTAGTTCAAAGGCCAACACACGGTGCTTGGATTATCCCATAGGATTAGACCGCACAGAAGACGTTTAACTGTAAGCTGAGCTAAATCTCCAGGCAGAGGGAAAAAAACATGCCCGTCCAACAATTCCAATACATTAATTTGACACGACTGCAGAATAAGAGAAAGTCAAAAAAAAAAAAAGATCGAAAGAGTACTTATTTCCATAGTAACCCTGTTTTTCCGTGAGGTAAACGGACAATCAATCAGTTTGGCACCGCGTTTTAAAAGCTCGGAATCGGAAATTGGTTCGTTTTTTATATCGATGTAGAAAACACACTATGCCAATGCAAATGGTTTCATCGTGTTTCGTCTCTTGCAAGTAAGGTTAATCTGTGCTCTACACCAATCTGAGCCCTATGGGAACGACAAAGAAGCTGCACTGCACTGGCTGCCTAACGTCTCTAGGAAGGATATGTTTGCCACAAAGTATACACAATCGATGATTTGGTGCTTTGCAATTAAAAAATCTGAAACAAACGACAGAACTGCTGTTGAGAATTGCAAAAAAGCAGGAAATTTATGTTGCAGTTAACTATGCATGTGTTTCACCAATACCAAGAGAAAAAAAACGGTAGATAAATGATGGAAAGTATGTCCAACACCATTCATACCTAAAATAAATTCAGGAACATTCCAAGATTTAAACACGTCCAATTCCATTATACTTTCAGTCATTAGAGACATGGGTGGTTGACTGATATACATGTAATAAACGGCCAAATTCACAGTTGAAATTTGGTCAGCTACTGTTCTCCTCAAATTTAGAGCGATTTAATATAAAGAAATATGTTATGTTTGTATGTGACACCATTGCATGCGATGCCTCTGCTAAAATGTTCGCCAAGCATTAATTCTTTATGCAGTGATCTAGCAATGCAACTAGCCTATATATCATCAATAATGTGTTATAGCTTGTCCATTACCTAGTTATCGTAACAGTCAATGGGAAATAAAGTTGGTAATCGTTGTATAATGTTTCCATACAAAAGTCATTTTACTCAGAAGAAGAATTCCCCGTCAGTCCAAAGTGAGCAACAGCGTCGACTTATATCATGACAAATGTTCTATATATATTAGATTGAGCATTACAGCGCATTTCCAGAGCGTCGTTGTAAACACAATAAACAAATTTCCCAAGTGTCTTCACGGATATTGTTGATGATATGTATTTTTATGCTCGACTGTCAAAATTCAAATGTCACAACGCTGAGATTATAAGTGGAAATAGTAGATACAGAAACAATATATAACCAGATTCCGAGCAAGACGTTTTGTTGCAATGGGAATAACAGAACGTTTGAATTATTTCCTGTGGATTAGAACTGTTGCCAAAAACAGCAGTCATCGGCTTTTCGACCATCTCACCCAATGGAAATACATAATGGGACTGTCAGATTCCCAGCTTATGGTCAAAAACGTGTTTCTGTCCATGGAAAAAATGCACTCGGGACAGAATAAACATTTGGTCATATTCATAAAGGTACTGTTTCTTTTGTTAAAGTAAAACAAACGTTCACAAGAAATAAGCCATCACAGAACTGTACAAGGAAGCAGCTTAAACTGGACATGTCATCAGATGATTGAATTCTAAACTCCATTGCCCGTCTATTCCAGTAACACCTGAGGAGGTATGGCTACCAAAAGAAAATGCTAACAGTTGAAACAACTGTTTAACGAGTAAATTTTCCAAAATGCAAAAGCTCCATTAAAGCTTTCCTTTCAGATAATGTAGAGAGAGATGAAACACATAGCATCCTAAACGTAGACTAAACAGAGTATATGTGATAATAGTCTCTTGGGTATTTGGTCTTTGACATGCTGGATGTCCCATTTAGTTAATATTTCAAAATGGAGATAAGGCATTTTGAATTAGCTGTAAATATCGTATACAGAACTAAAGGTACATTTTATGTTGTTAAATGAAAGTCAGTGACACCCATATATATACTAGAAATGTTAAATTTTCCTCTACAGCATTGCACCATCTCAGTTTTGTCTTGTTGTATGAGCTGATGATTTCTTTCTCATCTTTGCAAATTTGAGAATGATTCAAGCTCACGACCAATTGGTGAACCAATAGACCAGAGGAATGTAAATAATTTTAAATGCTAAACATTTTTATTTATTTAACAGGTGTTTTACGCCGTACACAAGAATATTTCACTTGTACGACGTCTACCAGCATTATGTTGGGAGGAAACCGGGCAGAGTCCGGGGGAAACTAAACATTTTTACAACATGGGACTAAGGAAACATTGTTGAATTTGAAACAGTTTTTAAGTTTTGTAGTTTTGAAAATGCGTACTAGAGAATACATCTGGGCAGAAAATAATATGTCCTAAATCCGTACGTAGGGAGAACAGGGACACCGACAATGCCCTTTATATCTTATATTGTTTGTTTCTTTCCTTATGGGTAGAAAACTGCAATTTATTCTTTAATTTAAAGGCAAACAGCAGACGTTCTGTCCCCGTTTCCACATCCGAATTGCTCCCGTCGGACGATAATTAAGATTTCATTATCGTCCAAATTGTTGTCTAATCAGCGTCAAATTACCGCCTATCAATAGAAGCAATGGCAATAGACTATAAAAGAGACACTAATGTGTACACTCGATCGTTTATGAAAGGTAGGGTGGCGGAAAATCCCCAGAGAGCTGCGCTATGACGATTAAAGGGATAGAATTGTCACGAAATGTAATCCTCCAATGCTTTTATGCCTGGATCTATGCTACCACAGACTTCCATCATTGTTAAACCAAACCCTTAGGAATAATCACTTGAATAGACACGATACTGTTAAAGAAGGGATAATTTGTTCTTATCGCTGTCAAAATGTAGCAATTTATTGTCCTAAACTATCGGTGTATTATCCCTTTGTTACCTAATGGAGATAAGTCCGTGGGCGATGGCTAGTGTGCCAGAGCAGCGCAATGACGCAGGAGCCTCGCACAAATTTGTTCTCTAAGAGATCAAGTCCAAATCATGTTGGCTTCCTCTCCAGCCTCACGTGGGAGGCCCTGTCTGCAACACCGGATGGTCGTCGGTTCCCAAGGGCTTTTTGGCCGAACTATGCCTGCTCACATGTAAATACGACTGTATGCAGAAATTGTTACAGAGTTATCTTCACCAGGCTCGAGCTTTCTCATTCCTTAAACGGTATATTGATCATCTGCTTACTTTAAGCAATCCATATATAACAAAGGCTACGAAAGACATTTAAGCATCTTGACTGGATTTATAGGAAATCACAGAGTCTCCAGATGGTATTTCTTATCCGGGCCTTTATTTGTGCGAAGACCAAATCGGTTTCCTCTCTGAGAGGGATAGTTTCAATTTTGACATTAAATTATCCTTACTTGGACAGCAATTTACCGAAAGGTATATGCATATGGAGCGTACATATCTCGCCTTGTAGCATTTAGACCCTGCGTGTTATGTGACGATTTCTATAAAGGCATTACTGCAAAAACTAGTGCGTCAAGGTTATTCCACTAAACGCCTTCACTCTAGCTTTATCAAGATGTACTATAAATATAATTCTCTTGTAAGTAAACATGGACAGAGCGTCCAGGATATCTGGCGTATCTCATTGTATCCCATTCCGCCTAACTCGCGGGTAGGGGCAATAAATTCATCGTGTTGCATCAGATTGCTTCTGAGGATATATGTTTCAATCAAAGCGCAACCCAGATACGTATTTTATCATCGACAATTGATGTTGTAGCGTGGCACACGATTTGAATACTAATTCCTTTCAATCGACTAGAACATACCTTGCGTCTTTCCAATATCAGTAAGAATGGTGACTGCTTCTCTTTGCATGATTTCTTCCTATTTTTAGTACTTGATATACTTTTCTATTTTTTTTTTGCTTTTATGTGTCAAACGTCGTTTTAGGAACTGACTTCGCGATTCTTGACCTGTTACGTCCTTATTGGTTGACAGCTGCTATAAATATGTCTGTTTCGACCGATAGTTTTCTCTCACCATAGTGCTAGCGAAGAAGTGATATATTCTTGAGTATGGCGTAGAACCAACAATTAAGTACACACTAAATAATTCAGTGTTACAGATTTGGAAGAGTAAGAATACAATTCGGCAGATCTATCAGCAGACATCCTACTGGGATGTTATTACGGCAACACATAAAATATGTTCCAGATCTCACTACCATTTAACTCATTTACACAAAGTATCTACTTTGCACCTGGAAAGATGTTATTCTGAAATTCTGACACACTCGATAATCTCGTCCTGACAAGCTGTCGGCTAGTTAAGTTGCGAACTCGACCCCAGCCTTTACTTGTTTGGATTGAGCACCAAGTCCAAAGGTGACGCCAAAGGTGATGGTTAGGTTTGATTTTGTCCAATTAAAACCCACCTTTGTAAAGTGGTAAAATGTTAATACGCGGCTTTGATCTCCACGTTGACTGTATGAACAGTTGCAATTAAGCGCATCTGAGATGTAAGTTTTGATTGACGACAAGTTATAAACTGGCAAGGTTCACGTGTTCAATCCCGATTTCATTTACTCGCCTAGAACATTAGTTGAGTTTTTCCATCGTCATTGCCGCCGCGACATGACTGCAGTACTGCTGTTTAAACCTTTTATTCAATACTGCCATCACTCGAAAACTGTGCTGAATTGTTCTTATCAAACTTATTATTCACTTACGTATTAACGATGCGACTTGTTTATGATAAATCGGTTGGGCTAGCATGATTTAGGGAGCAGTTTTTCTCAGACACTGAATCGTGTTCACAAGGCTAAGAATTTTAGAATTGTTTTTCGTTGAGAACATACTGTGGGCATTAGGAGATACAGAAATAAAGTATAAGCAATGGGGTCGGTAGAATTTGTAACATTTGGGAAGGAAACATGTAACTAAATTCTGATGAAAGGCGCTTACAAGAACATCGTCATTGGCTTTCCTGTGACCTTGGGGTAGAGGAGTGCCTGATCGGATTGTCAGCTCTTTAGTTCAATCTACGGTTAAAAACTCGTTTGTATTTATGGAAATACTTAATGGTACAACGAGAATACTTTGGCGGTATTCATGACAACATTGTTTCAGTTTTAAATCAAAACAAATACACAACACAAGCTGGCTTATATTGAACAGGTCATGAATTAACTGGCTCCCAAAGATTTCAGTTTTCCTCTCCGATTATCTGTATCTGAAGTAACTCTAAGTTTCTTAATTTAGTTAGCCTGAAAAGGTGACAAAAGTATAAAACCGTGCTTATTTTATTGTTATGCAGGATATATAGGTATCAGAGAAAGATTATACAATCTTTGAACATGACACCCATCGTGCGTAAAACTTCAAGTGGGCGCCACTAAGCCTTGAAAAATTTCGCTTAGATTGCCACTAGCAAACTTCAGACGCCAAGGGATATCTCTATCTGACCCTGATGTGCAAACAAAGGAACATTACTGGACTTCAAACCCAATTCCTGAGATTGGTGTTTTACACAGTACTCACGCATAGTTTTCTTCCAAAATAAAGTTTCTTCTTACAATAAACAGCTTGAAATGTACTCCAATGCAAAGACAAGCCTCTGGCTCAGAAGTCGGGATTCTCATGTAAACAGCATGCATCGGCTTTCTTGTCACTTTTCGGTTGGGGAATCTCTTACAGGACTGTCAGCTTAACCGCTTAGTGTAAGATTCACTGCATTTGACTATGGTCATGATGACATTTCTGTTTTCTCTCAACTGGAACAAAAAATTCTCATGTAACAGTCAAACAATACCTGAATGATCCTACTGTGTGAAAGGTATTTAATAACCTTCACACAAAATACGTTACTCTTCCTGCGTTATTGTGAACAAGTACTGTTGTTGAATTGAAAAAAAAATTCAGGCGTCAACAGTATGTGGACATTTAGCTCTCTAAATTTCTCACTGAAGAACTAGGCCCTCTAACACACATACTGTATAAGGACAGATCTACTTGGGATTTCCCCACTCTCTACACTACGATTCATCACATGGATTTAATCGATAGAATGTCATCACTAATTAATTCGGTGTTTAACAGGAGAGGTCACCGCTATATTAACATTAAAAGCAACAAGGCCTTCTTCAGTTCCGCTGCATACCAAGGTGACCATTCATGGAATGTTTCCATCTTCATTGTGTTGCCTGGATTTCTCAATAATAACATCTACATGAAATTCAGGAAAACCATTTATCAACAGTGTATAGGTATTCCGGTGGGAACAAATTGTGAAATCCTTTTTACTAACCTATACCCATTCTCATATAAATACGACTGTATGGAGAATTATTAATCCTCATAATAATCCTCACCAGGCCCGATCTTTCTCATTCACTAAATTGTGTATTGATGACATGCTGGCTTTAAACAATCCATATATAACAAAGGCTGTAAAAGATATTTATGCACCTTTGCAGGATTTAAAGGAAACCACAGACTCTTCAGATGGTACATCTTATCTGGACCAATATTTCTATAAAACCAAAGCGGTTTACTCTCCTGCAGACTTTACCACAAGAGGGATAGCTTCAATTTTGACATTGTAAATCATCCTTTACTTGGACAGCACTATATCGAAGGGACCTTCGTAGGACGTGAACATATCCCGCCTTGTAGCATTTGTTAGATCCTGCGTGCTGTGGGACGATGTCAATCAACGTCACAAGTTATTACTAAAAAAAAAACAGTGTGTCAAGGTTTTTCAATCAAACTCCTTCTCTCCAAATTTCTTAAGATATGAAATGAGTATAATTCTGTTGGAAGTAAATATGGACAGAGCATCCAGAATATCTGGCGCTCTGCTTGATGATTGTCTTTCATTCCGCTTAACCCGGAGCTAGAGGCAGGATATTCATGGTGTTGCAACAGCTGCAATCAAAGCGCAACTGAGAGACATATTTTGTTATCGACAACTGATATTCTAGCATGGTACACGATTTGAATACTAATTTCCCTCAGTCGACTAGAAAATACTTTGCGCCTTTCCAACAGCGTGGAAAACGGTTGACTGCTTCTCTTTGCATGATTGCGTCCTATTTTCGTACTTTATATATACTTTCTTAGTTGTCCGGTGGTTTGTGTTATCCATCTTTTGGGTGGAAATGGCCTTGCGATTATTGACCTGGTGCGTGCTTGTTGGTTGACTGCATGGATATGAATGATTGTTTCCACCTATAGATTATTATCATGTAGTATATAGGCAACTTATTTAACACCAGCTTATTAAACTTATTTAGCCGTTATATTAAAATAGTTTTCTTAGTTTTCTTCCCATTGCCCAAGCACAGGTTGGTTACGTAGCAATCATGTTTGAATAGTTTTTTTTTCGGTTGCTGAGACACCCGCAAGAGTGGCCATATAGCCATCATGTTCAGATAGTTTTCTTCCGATTGCTGAGACACCCGCGAGAGAAGCTATATACACGTCATGTTGAGATAGTTCTTGTTAGACAATGTGATAAAATGTCTCCATCTGAAGATTTACGTCATAATACTTACTAATTCATGTCGTATTTTGGATAAGCTGTGCTTGATACACTTATTATCGTTCAGTGCACTGACAAGACGACTGAATCATGTAAGTTGTCTACACAACCCTATATACATGTATAAAGAAAAGAGGCGAGAAAAAACCTGAATAGTTGAAAACAAATGTAATTTGACAACATGCTAAAATCAACCGCCAGACCATGCTAACACTGTCTTCGGGATGTGCAAAAGGTTTAGGTAAAAAGTAAAATTGAAAGAAGCAAAGGTTCCACCGAGATTTGAAAACATCAGAAATTCACTAGCACAATTTCAAAGTCTCATTCGGTTGTTTAAAAACAATAAATTATGTTCCACCGAGATTTAAACTCGGATCGCTGAAAGCTTCATCAAAAAATAATTGCTACACCTGGTCAATGTTGATAATATAAAGAAAAGAAGCAAGAAATAGCCCAAATAATTAAAAACAGGTTTAGTTTGACAACATGCTAGAATCAAACGCGAAACCATGCTGACAATGTCTTAAGGGATGTACAAAAGCTTTAGACTTTGCATGGCATGACATTTTCTGAAATTTCTCCAGTATAATAGTTGCCATATTGCAAAAATAGAAAAAAAAATGGAAAGGTGTGTCCTTTCACCCTTTCTCCCTTCGAGTGTGATGTAATCATGAGGAGGTGGGCTATTAATGTTTGTCGTAATAAAATCTTTAAACATTCTTGCGACCCAGACAATTAAGCGCCCGTTGGAAGATAAAAAAAAAATTATACAAAAAAAAAAGTTCATTATGTGGTCAGTGTTGATAACATAAAGAAAAGAGGCGAGAAAGAAACCGAATAGTGGAAAACAAATGTAATTTGACAACATGCTAAAATCAACCGCCAGACCATACTAACACTGTATTCGGGGATGTGCGAAAGGTTTAGGTAAAAAGTTAAATTGAAAGAAGCAAAGGTTCCACCGAGATTTGAACTCGGATCGTTGGACTTCAGGTCCAGACTGCTGACCATTCACCATGGAACCTGATGCAGTATGATTTAT
>NC_088305.1:4579105-4589105 GCF_032854445.1 Liolophura sinensis | reverse complement strand
GAACTCGGATCGCTGGATTCAGAGTCCAGAGTGCTAACCATTACACCATGGAACCAGGTGAACACCATTTGGCAAACTAATGTCTCTAGCAATGAACGCCTCTGTCTAAAGCAGTTTACTGCTGACAGGCATGTCTTTTCACTCTTTCTCCTTACGGATTTAAATAATCTTTAAGAGGTGATCTTAAATTGTTTGACGTAATAAAATGTTTGAAACTTATGCGCCCGGTATAGTATACGCCTTCTTGTTGACAAACTGAAAGCTTCATCAAAAAATAATTGATACACCTGGTCAATGTTGATAATATAAAGAAAAGAAGCAAGAAATAGCCCAAATAATTAAAAACAGGTGTAGTTTGACAACATGCTAGAATCAAACGCGAAACCATGCTGACAATGTCTTAAGGGATGTGCAAAAGCTTTAGGCTTTGCATGGCATGACATTTTCAGAAATTTCTCCAGTATAATAGTTGCCATATTGCAAAAATAAATAAAACAAATGGAAAGGTGTGTTCTTTCACCCTTTCTCCCTTCGGGTGTGATGTAATCATGAGGAGGTGGCCTATTAATGTTTGTCGTAATAAAATCTTTAAACATTCTTGCGACCCAGACAATTAAGCGCCCGTTGGAAGATAAAAGAAAAATTATACAAAAAAAAAATTCATTATGTGGTCAGTGTTGATAATACAGTCCTGGAAAAAAGTTTGGAATATTGTTTTCACTGATGATAGCATTTACCAGAAACATACTTTTGTGCGCCTTACATTGAATGCACACATTCTTGTTTGGGTGGAAAATGTAGTGGATTATGGCCCCTTTCAGCTCATACACACTATTATTGCTTGTGTCACCTGAGCAAAATTACAGTTGGGACAAAGCATGACCAGCTATTTCTCAGTGAAAAAGTCATGTACGCAGACATGATTATAATTTAACCTTGTAACTCTTATAAAAGCTCGGTTAAGCCATGCCAGTGCTCCAGAGTGTTTCCAACAATACTGCTGTGATCATGAGACGTCAACTGAGTGCTGCAGTCTGCAACCGTATCGTTGGTATGAGCCTGGGTGGAGGAAAACAGAAGGACATTGCAGCAGCTCTTGTGTCACTCAGGGAGCCGTCTCCAAAATCTTTAAGCGACACCTACAGACGGGTGTGCCGACGCCGACCGAGGTCTGGTCGGCCACGAAAGACCACCGAGAGAGAGGACCGGTATCTGGTGAGACTTTGCCGCAATGGCCGTACGAAGAGTTCCAACCAGATACGCGCTGACTGGATGAGATTTACCAATACTCTTGTGTCAAGCCGCTTAGTGCGATCCAGACTGTTGACTGCTGGGTATTTGGTGGGCAGGCCTAAGAGGAAGCCTTTGCTACAGCGTTGACACCGCCAGGCACGCTTATCCTGGGCGCGGGAACACCTGAACTGGCAGGTGGGACACTGGCAACACGTGATTTTCAGTGATGAGTCTCGTTTTGTCGTCTACCGGGAAGATGGCCGTGTGATGGTGCGTCGTCAGGCTCACGAGGCTCTGAACGAAGATTGCATCATGCCCAGAGTCCAAGGCGGGGGCGGTGGGGTCACCGCCTGGGGTGCTTTTCATAGCACTGGTAAATGGACACATG
This sequence comes from Liolophura sinensis, assembly GCF_032854445.1. Classification (NCBI taxonomy): domain Eukaryota; kingdom Metazoa; phylum Mollusca; class Polyplacophora; order Chitonida; family Chitonidae; genus Liolophura; species Liolophura sinensis. The sequence goes on along the minus strand of NC_088305.1, from coordinate 4,587,484 downwards.
AACCAGCACTAATATCAACGGATTCTGTAAACGATAATGCTCCCATTTGCTCGGCAACAATTCAGGGCAAACTTTGTGTATCAGGACGACAACGCCACGCCGCACCGGACCGAACTGATACGGAATTTTCTGGAACAGGAGGGTGAGCACATGCAGTGGCCAGCCATTTCACCGGATATGAACCCAATTGAGAACTTGTGGGCGGAAGTTTCCCGTGGGTTGAATAACCTGGATGAAGCCCCAACGAACGTGGCTGAACTAACTCGTGCTGTGCTCACTTGCTGGAGAGATATACCGGAAGAAACTTTGACTTCCTTAGTTGCCAGTATGCCAAGATTTTTTTTTTTTTTTTTTGATTGGTGTTTTACACCGTACTCAAGAATATTTCACTTATACGACGGCGGCCAGCATTATGGTGGGTGGAAACCGGGCAGAGTCCGGGGGAAACCCACGACCATCCGCAGGTTGCTGGCAGACCTTCCCACTTACGGCCGGAGAGGAAGCCAGCATGAGCTGGACTTGAACTCACAGCGACCGCATTGGTGAGAGTCTCCTGGGTCCTTACGCTGCGCTAGCGCGCTAACCGACTGAATTTCACTGAATTTCTGCACTTGTTTGGGGCGCTTTCAGAATATCGTGAAAAACTCGTCTCCTATAACATTTAGAAATGTTTTCGTTTGAGGAAACTATTGATAATGCATCATAGAGACTAGTCCAAGTGAAACCAATCGACAGATTATTGACCTGAACGCAACGAACCACGCTCTTCGTGGAGATGGTGTGAAATTCACCAATATTCCAAACTTTTTTCCAGGACTGTATTAAGTATTCATTATGTCGGAAAAAATCATGTTGACATGAACAAACTGTGTTCAGTGTTTATAAATGTACCAGATAAGCTTCTTAGAGTTTGTACATATTATTTTAAATACTGTAGAAATTGTATCTTTACCAAGACTCGGTTTCTGATCTTTCAAATCAAATCAAATGTTAATTTTGGAAAGTGAAAACATAGATCTGTAACAAAACTGTAGCAGTGCAGGAAATTATTCCAGAACACTTTAAGAAGTTATAAAGATATTAAACAGTTATTGTCTTGGGGTTCCACCTCTGTTTGCACGTCACCATGCTAAATCTTGGGGGTTACCAGCAACTCAAACCAGTGACCATGTTTGTCAGCAATTTGACTCTTTCATTGCAAATGCTTAAAATGACAAACTCAGAGCAGGAACATCGGGCTAAGTACTTTTAAACTTTTTAGAGTATTTCATTTCTAACTCAGAATTTTTGACGTACATGTAAGTCATAAGACGGTTAAAATACGGGCCCTAGTTTTATATCTCAAATGCATTCATTACAGGATTAGCGCAGGATAATCAGTATACAATAAACAGACGGACGTGTGGACAGGATCCAAGGTAGGCACACACAGAATAGCAATGCCTAACACCCGTCTAGTTCAAAGTCCTGCTCGTTGCCTGGATTATCCAATATGATTACGCCACACACAAGACGTTTAGCTGTAAGCTGAGCTAAATCTCCAGGCAGAGGTGGAAAAAAAAATGCCCGTCCAACAATTCCAATACATTAATTTGACACGACTGCAGAATAAGAGAAAGTCAAAAAAAAAAAAAGATCGAAAGAGTACTTTTTTCCATAGTAACCCGGTTTTCCGTGAGGTAAACGGACAATCAATCAGTTTGGCACCGCGTTTTAAAAGCTCGGAATCGGAAATTGGTTCGTTTTTTATATCGATGTAGAAAACACACTATGCCAGTGCAAATGGTTTCATCGTGTTTCGTCTCTTGCAAGTAAGGTTAATCTGTGCTCGACACCAATCTGAGCCCTATGGGAACGACAAAGAAGCTGCACTGCACTGGCTGCCTAACGTCTCTAGGAAGGATATGTTTGCCACAAAGTATACACAATCGATGATTTGGTGCTTTGCAATTAAAAAAGATCTGAAACAAACGACAGAACTGCTGTTCAGAATTGCAAAAAAGCAGGAAATTTATGTTGCAGTTAACCATGCATGTGTTTCACCAATACCAAGAAAAAAACCCCGGTAGATAAATGATGGAAAGTATGTCCAACACCATTCATACCTAAAATAAATCCAGGAACATTCCAAGATTTAAACACGTCCAGTTCCTTTATACTTTCAGTCATCAGAGACATGGGTGGTTGAATGATATACATGTAATAAAAGGCCAAATTCACAGTTGAAATTTGGTCAGCTACTGTTCTCCTCAAAATCAGAGCGATTTAACATAAAGAAATATGTTATGTTTGTATGTAACACCATTGCATGAATCGCCTTTCCGAACATTTGGCTGTAGCTGTCACTTGTCCATTACCTAGTTATCATAACGGTCAATGGGAAATAAATTTGGTAATTGTTGTATAACGTTTGCATACAAAAGGCATTTAACTCAGAAGAAGAATTTCCCGTCAGTCCAAAGTGAGCAACTGCGTCGACTTATATCATGACAAATGTTCTATATATAGATTGGATTGAGCATTACAGCGCAATTCCATAGCGTCGTTGTAAACACAATAAACAAATTTCCCAAGTGTCCTCACGGATATTGTTGATGGTATGTATTTATGTTTGACTGTCAAAATTCACATGTCCCAACGCTGAGATTATAAGTGAAAATAGTAGATACAGAAACAACAGATAAACAGATTCCAAGCAAGATATTTTGTTGCAATGGGGATAACGGAACGTTTGAATTAATCCCTTTGGATTAGAACTGTTGCCAAGAACAGCAGTCATCGGCTTTTCGGCAATCTCATAGTACAGACATACCAAATGGGACTGTCAGCTCCCCAGCTTAATCTACGGTGGAAAACGTGTTTTTGTCCAGGGAAATGATGCACTCGGCACGGAATAAACATTTGGTCATATTCATAAAGGCACTGTTTCTTTTGTTAAAGTAAAACAAACGTTCACAACAAATAAGCGATCACAGAACTGTACAAGGAAGCAGCTTAAACTGAACATGTCATCAGATGATTGAATTCTAAACTCCAATGCCCGTCTATTCCAGTAACACCTGAGGAGGTATGGCTACCAAAAGAAAATACTAACAGTTGAAATATCTGTTTAACAAGTAAATTTTCCAAAATGCAAAAGCTCCATTAAAGCTTTCCTTTCAGTTAATGTAGAGAGAGATTAAACACATAGCATCCTAAACGTAGACAAAACTGAGTACATGTGGTAATAGTCACACGGAGTGTCGTCATCTCATGGGTATTTGGTCTTTGACATTTAAGATGTTCCATTTAGTTAATATTTTAAAATGGAGATTAGGCATTTTAAAGTAGCTTTAAATATCGTATACAAAACTAAAGGTACATTTTATATTGTTAAATGAAAGTCAGTGACACCCATATATATACTGGAAGTGTTCAATTTTCCTCTACAGCATTGAACCATCTCAGATTTGTGTTGTTGTTTGAGCTGATGATTTCTTTCTCATCTTTGCAAATTTGAGAATGATTCAAGCTCACGACCAAATTGGTGAACCAATACACCAGAGGAATGTAAATAATTTTAAATGCTAAACATTTTTATTTATTTAACTGGAGTTTTACGCCATACACAAGAATATTTCACTTGTACGACGACGACCAGCATTATGTTGGTAGGAAACCGGGCAGAGTCCGGGGGAAACTAAACATTTTTACAACATGGGACTAAGGAAACATTGTTGAAGTTTAAACAGTTTTTAAGTTTTGTAGTTTTGAAAAGAATGCATACTAGAGAATACATCTGGGCAGAAAATAATATGTCCTAAATCCGTACGTAGGGAGAAAAGGTGCATCGACAATGCTCTTTTTATCTTATATTGTTTGTTTCTTTCCTTATGGGGAGAAAACTGCTATTTATTCTTTGATTTAAAGGCAAACAGCAGACGTTCTGTCCCAGTTTCCACATCCGAATTGCTCCCGTCGGACGATAATAAAAGAATATAAAATAAACAGAATATAAAAGAGACACTAATGTCTACACTTGATCGTTTATGAAAGGTAGCGTGGCGGAAAATCTCCAGAGAGCTGCGCTATGACGATTAAAGCGAAAGAATTGTCATAAAATGTAATCCACCAATGCTTTTATGCCTGGATCTATGCTACCACAGACTTCCATCATTGTTAAACCGACAATTTAGGAATAATCACTTGAACAGACATGATACTGTTAAAGAAGGGATAATTTGTTCTTCTCGCTGTCAAAATGTAGCAATTTATTGTCCGAAACTATCGGTGTATTATCCCTTAGTTACCTAATGGAGATAAGTCCGTGGCCGATGGCTAGTGTGCCAGAGCGGCGCAATGATGCAGGAGCCTCGCACAAATTTGTTCTGTCAGAGATCAAGTCCAAATCATGTTGGCTTCCTCTCCAGCCTCACGTGGCAGGGCCTGTCTGCAGCACCGGATGGTCGTGGGTTCCCCCGGGCTTTTTGGCCGAACTATGCCTGCTCACATGTAAATACGACTGTATGCAGAAATTGTTACAGAATTATCTTCACCAGGCTCGAGGTTTCTCATTCCTTAAACGGTATATTGATCATCTGCTTAAGCATCTTGGCTGGATATATAGGAAATCACAGAGTCTCCAGATGGTATTTCTTATCCGGGCCTTTATTTGTGCGAAGACCAAATCGGTTTCCTCTCTGAGAGGGATAGTTTCAATTTTGACATTAAATATCCTTACTTGGACAGCAATTTACCGAAAGGTATATGCATATGGAGCGTGCATATCTCGCCTTGTAACATTTAGATCCTGCATGTTATGTGACAATATCTATAAAGTCATTACTACAAAAACTAGTACGTCAAGGTTATTCCATTAAACGCCTTCACTCTAGCTTTCTCAAGATGTACTATAAATATAATTCTCTTGTAAGTAAACATGGACAGAGCGTCCAGGATATCTGGCGTATCTCATTGTATCTCATTCCGCTTAACTCGCGGGTAGGGGCAGTAAATTCATCGTGTTGCATCAGATTGCAACTGTGGATATATGTTGCAATCAAAGCACAACCCAGATACATATTTTATCATCGACAATTGATGTTGCAGCGTGGCACACGATTTGAATACTAATTCCATTCAATCGACTAGAACATACCTTGCGTCTTTCCAATATCAATAGGAATGGTGACTGCTTCTCTTTGCATGATTTCTTCCTAATTTTAGTACTTAATTTACTTTTCTATTTTTTATTTTTTTTTTATGGTTTTATATGTCAAACGTCGTTTTAGGAACTGACTTCGCGATTTTTGACCTGTTACGTCCTTATTGGTTGACAGCTGCTATAAAAATGTCTGCTTCGACCGATAGTTTCTGCCCGGTTTTCTCTCACCATAGTGCTAGCGAAGAAGTGATATATTCTTGAGTATGGCGTAGAACCAACAATCAAATACACACTAAATAATTCAGTGTTACAGGTTTGGAAGAGTAGGAACACAATTCGGCAGATCTATCAGCAGACATCCTACTGGGATGTTATTACTGCAACACATAAAGTATGTTTCAGATCTCACTACCATTTAACTCATTTACACAAAGTATCTACTTTGCACCTGGAAAGATGTTATTCTGAAATTCTGACACACTCGATAATCTCGTCCTGACAAGCTGTCGACTAGTTACCCCAGCCTTTACTTGTTTGGATTGAGCACCAAGTCCAATGGTGACGCCAAAGGTGATGGTTAGGTTTGATTTTGTCCAATTAAAACCCGCCTATGTAAAGTGGTAAAATGTTAATACGCGGCTTTGATCTCCACGTTGACTTTATGAACAGTTGCAATTAAGCGTATCTGAGATTCATGTTTTGATTGACGACAAGTTATAAACTGGCAAGGTTCACGTGTTCGATCCCGATTTCATTTACTCGCCTAGAACATTAGTTGAGTTTTTCCATCGTCATTGCCGCCGCGACATGATTGCAGTACTGCTGTTTAAATCTTTTATTCAATACTGCCATCACTCGAAAACTGCGCTGAATCGTTCTTATCAAACTTCTTATTCACTTATGTATTAACGATGCTACTTGTTTATGGTAAATCGGTTGGGCTAGCATGATTTAGGGAGCAGTTTTTCTCCAACACTGAATTGTGTTCACAAGGCTAAGAATTTTAGAATTGTTTTTCATTGAGAACATACTGTGGGCATTAGGAGATACAGAAATAAAGTATAAGCAATGGGGTCGGTAGAATTTGTAACATTTGGGAAGGAAACATGTAACTAAATTCTGATGAAAGGCGCTTACAAGAACATAGTCATTGGCTTTCCTGTGACCTTGGGGTAGAGGAGTGCCTGATCGGATTGTCAGCTCTTTAGGTCAATCTACGGTTAAAAACTCGTTTGTATTTATGGAAATACTTAATGGTACAACGAGAATACTTTGGCGGTATTCATGACAACATTGTTTCAGTTTTAAATCAAAACAAATACACAACACAAGCTGGCTTATATTGAACAGGTCATGAATTAACTGGTTCCCAAAGATTTCAGTTTTCCTCTCCGATTATCTGTATCTGAAGCAACACTGAGTTTCTTAATTTAGTTAGGCTGAAAAGGTGACAAAAGTATAAAACCGTGCCTATTTTATTGTTATGCAGGATATATAGGTATCAGAGAAAGATTATACAATCTTTAAACATGACACCCATCGTACGTAAGACTTGAAGTGGGCGCCACTAAGCCTTGAAAAATTTCGCTTAGATTGCCACTAGCAAACTTCAGACGCCAAGGGATATCTCTATCTGACCCTGATGTGCAAACAAAGGAACATTACTGGACTTCAAACCCGCTTCCTGAGATTGGTGTTTTACACAGTACTCACGCATAGTTTTCTTCCAAAATAAAGTTTCTTCTTACAATAAACAGCTTGAAATGTACTCCAATGCAAAGACAAGCCTCTGGCTCAGAAGTCGGGATTCTCATGTAAACAGCATGCATCGGCTTTCTTGTCACTTTTCGGTTGGGGAATCTCTTACAGGACTGTCAGCTTCCCCGCTTAGTGTAAGATTCACTGCATTTGACTATGGTCATGATGACATTTCTGTTTTCTCTCAACTGGAACAAAAAATTCTCATGTAATAGTCAAACAATACCTGAATGATCCTACTGTGTGAAAGGCATTTGATGACCTTCACACAAAATACGTTACTCTTCCTGCGTTATTGTGAACAAGTACTGTTGTTGAATTGAAAAATAAATTCAGGCGTCAACAGTATGTGGACATTTAACTCTCTAAATGTCTCACTGAAGAACTAGGCCCTCTAACACACATACCGTATAAGGACATATCTACTTGGGATTTCCCCACTCTCTACACTACGATTCATCACATGGATTTAATCGATAGAATGTCATCACTAATTAATTCGGTGTTTAACAGGAGAGGTCACCGCTATATTAACATTAAAAGCAACAAGGCCTTCTTCAGTTCCGCTGCATACCAAGGTGACCATTCATGGGATGTTTCCATGTTCATTGTGTTGCCTGGATTTCTCAATAATAACATCTACATGAAATTCAAGAAAACCATTTATCAACTGTGTATAGGTATTCCGGTGGAAACAAATTGTGCCATCCTTTTTACTAACCTATACCCATTCTCATATAAATACGACTGTATGGAGAATTATTAGTCCTCATAATAATCCTCACCAGGCCCCATCTTTCTCATTCACTAAATTGTGTATTGATGACATGCTGGCTTTAAACAATCCATATATAACAAAGGCTGTAAAAGATATTTATGCACCTTTGCAGGATTTAAAGGAAACCACAGACTCTTCAGATGGCACATCTTATCTGGACCAATATTTCTATAAAACCAAAGCGGTTTACTCTCCCGGAGACTTTACCACAAGAGGGATAGCTTCAATTTTGACAGTGTAAATCATCCTTCACTTGGACAGCAATATACCGAAGGGTCCTTTATAGGGCATGAACGTATCCCGCCTTGTAGCATTTGTTAGATCCTGCCTGCTGTGGGACGATGTCAATCAACGTCACAAGTTATTACTGAAAAAACCGGTGTGTCAAGGTTTTTCAATCAAACTCCTTCTCTCCAAATTTCTTAAGATATGAAATGAGTATAGTTCTGTTGGAAGTAAATATGGACAGATCATCCAGAATATCTGGCGCTCTGCTTGATGATTGTCTTTCATTCCGCTTAACCCGGAGCTAGAGGCAGGATATTCATGGTGTTGCAACAGCTGCAATCAAAGCGCAACTGAGAGACATATTTTGTTATCGACAACTGATATTCTAGCATGGTACACGATTTGAATACTAATTTCCCTCAGCCGACTAGAAAATACCTTGCGTCTTTCCAACAGCGTGGAAAACGGTTGA
>NC_088305.1:4514105-4576605 GCF_032854445.1 Liolophura sinensis | reverse complement strand
TCAAAACAGGTGTAGTTTGACAACATGCTAGAATCATACACGAAACCATGCTGACAATGTCTTAAGGGATGTGCAAAAGCTTTAGGCTTTGCATGGCATGACATTTTCAAAAATTTCCCCAGTATAATAGTAGCCATATTGCAAAAATAAATAAAAAAAAAATGGAAAGGTGTGTCCTTTCACCCTTTCTTCCTTCGGGTGTGATGTAATCATGAGGAGGTGGCCTATTAATGTTTGTCGTAATAAAATCTTTAAACATTCTTGCGACCCAGACAATTAAGCGCCCGTTAGAAGATAAAAGAAAAATTATACAAAAAAAAATTCATTATGTGGTCAGTGTTGATAATACAGTCCTGGAAAAAAGTTTGGAATATTGTTTTAACTGATGATAGCATTTACCAGAAACATACTTTTGTGCGCCTTACATTGAATGCACACATTCTTGTTTGGGTGGAAAATGTAGTGGATTATGTCCCCTTTCAGCTCATACACACCATTATTGCTTGTGTCACCTGAGCAAAATTACAGTTGGGACAAAGCATGACCAGCCATTTCTCAGTGAAAAAGTCATGTACGCAGACATGATTATAATTTAACCTTGTAACTCTTATAAAAGCTCGGTTAAGGCATGCCAGTGCTCCAGAGTGTTTCCAACAATACTGCTGTGATCATGAGACGTCAACTGAGTGCTGCAGTCTGCAACCGTATCGTTGGTATGAGCCTGGCTGGAGCAAAACAGAAGGACATTGCAGCAGCTCTTGGTGTCACTCAGGGAGCCGTCTCCAAAATCTTTAAGCGACACCTACAGACGGGTGTGCCGACGCCTAGACTGAGGTCTGGTCGGCCACGAAAGACCACCGAGAGAGAGGACCGGTATCTGGTGAGACTTTGCCGCAATGACCGTACGAAGAGTTCCAACCAGATACGCGCTGACTGGATGAGATTTACCAATACTCCTGTGTCAAGCCGCTAAGTGCGATCCAGACTGTTGACTGCTGGGTATTTGGTAGGGAGGCCTAAGAGGAAGCCTTTGCTACAGCGTCGACACCGCCAGGCACGCTTATCCTGGGCGCGGGAACACCTGAACTGGCAGGTGGGACACTGGCGACACGTGATATTCAGTGATGAGTCTCGTTTTGTCGTCTACCGGGAAGATGGCCGTGTGATGGTGCGTCGTCACGCTCACGAGGCTCTGAACGAAGATTGCATCATGCCCAGAGTCCAAGGCGGGGGCGGTGGGGTCACCGCCTGGGGTGCTTTTCATAGCACTGGTAAATGGACACATGAACCAGCACCAATATCAACGGATTCTGGAAACGATAATGCTCCCATTTGCTCGGCAACAATTCAGGGCAAACTTTGTGTATCAGGACGACAACGCCACGCCGCACTGGACCGAACTGATACGGAATTTTCTGGAACAGGAGGGTGTTGAGCACATGCAGTGGCCAGCCATTTCACCGGATATGAACCCAATTGAGAACTTGTGGGCGGAAGTTTCCCGTGGGTTGAATAACCTGGATGAAGCCCCAACGAACGTGGCTGAACTAACTCGTGCTGTGCTCACTTGCTGGAGAGATATACCGGAAGAAACTTTGACTTCCTTAGTTACCAGTATGCCAAGATTTTTTTTTTTTTTTTTGATTGGTGTTTTACGCCGTACTCAAGAATATTTCACTTATACGACGGCGGCCAGCATTATGGTGGGTGGAAACTGGGCAGAGTCCGGGGGCAACCCACGACCATTCGCAGGTTGCTGGCAGACCTTCCCACTTACGGCCGGAGAGGAAGCCAGCATGAGCTGGACTTGAACTCACAGCGACCGCATTGGTGAGAGGCTCCTGGGTCATTACACTGCGCTAGCGCGCTAATCGACTGAGCCACGGAGGCCCCCACCCCCCAGTATGCCAAGACGTGTGCGCGCATTGTACAATGCGAGGGGTAGGCACACCAAGTACTAAATTAATTTTCTGTATTGTTAGTGTTTTGCATATTTAACTTACCAAGTATTGTAGACATATTTCCAATCGAATAAAAGTTACAGCTCGTAATAAAATACATGGGTTTCACTGAATTTCTGCACTTGTTCGGGGCGCTTTCAGAATATCGTGAAAAACTCGTCTCTTATAACATTTAGAAATGTTTTGGTTTGAGGAAACTATTGATAATGCATCATAGAGACTAGTCCAAGTGAAACCAATCGACAAATTATTGACCTGAACGCAACGAACCACGCTCTTCGTGGAGATGGTGTGAAATTCACCAATATTCCAAACTTTTTTCCAGGACTGTATTAAGTATTCATTATGTCGGAAAAAATCATGTTGACATGAACAAACTTAGTGTTTATAAATGTACCAGATAAGCTTCTTAGAGTGTGTACATATTATTTTAAATACTGTAGAAATTGTATCTTTACCAAGACTCGGTTTCTGATCTTTCAAAAAACATCAAATGTTAATTTTGGAAAGTGAAAACGTAGATCTGTAACAAAACTGTAGCAGTGCAGGAAATTATTCCAGAACACATCAAGAAGTTATAAAGATATTAAACAGTGATTGTCTTGGGGTTCCACCTCTGTTTGCACGTCACCATGCTAAATCTTGAGGGTTTCAATCCCTATACCACCAACTCAAACCAGTGACCATGTTTGTCAGCAATTTGACTCTTTCATTGCAAATGCTTAAAATGACAAACTCAGAGCAGGAACATCGGGCTAAGTACTTTTAAACTTTCTAGAGTATTTCATTTCTAACTCAGAATTTTTGACGTACATGTAAGTCTTAAGACGGTTAAAATACGGGCCCTAGTTTTATATCTCAAATGCATTCATTACAGGATTAGCGCAGGATAATCAGTATACAACAAACAGACGGACGTGTGGACAGGATCCAAGGTAGGCACGCACAGAATAGCAATGCCTAACACCCGTCTAGTTCAAAGGCCAACACACGTTGCTTGGATTATCCCATAGGATTAGGCCGCACAGAAGACGTTTAACTGTAAGCTGAGCTAAATCTCCAGGCAGAGGGAAAAAAAACATGCCCGTCCAACAATTCCAATACATTAATTTGACACGACTGCAGAATAAGAGAAAGTCAAAAAAAAAAAAGATCGAAAGAGTACTTATTTCCATAGTAACCCTGTTTTTCCGTGAGGTAAACGGACAATCAATCAGTTTGGCACCGCGTTTTAAAAGCTCGGAATCGGAAATTGGTTCGTTTTTCATATCGATGTAGAAAACACACTATGCCAGTGCAAATGGTTTCATCGTGTTTCGTCTCTTGCAAGTAAGGTTAATCTGTGCTCTACACCAATCTGAGCCCTATGGGAACGACAAAGAAGCTGCACTGCACTGGCTGCCTAACGTCTCTAGGAAGGATATGTTTGCCACAAAGTATACACAATCGATGATTTGGTGCTTTGCAATTAAAAAATCTGAAACAAACGACAGAACTGCTGTTCAGAATTGCAAAAAAGCAGGAAATTTATGTTGCATTTAACCATGCATGTGTTTCACCAATACCAAGAAAAAAACCCCGGTAGATAAATGACGGAAAGTATGTCCAACACCATTCATACCTAAAATAAATTCAGGAACATTCCAAGATTTAAACACGTCCAATTCCATTATACTTTCAGTCATCAGAGACATGGGTGGTTGAATGATATACATGTAATAAACGGCCAAATTCACAGTTGAAATTTGGTCAGCTACTGTTCTCCTCAAATTTAGAGCGATTTAATATAAAGAAATATGTTATGTCTGTATGTGACACCATTGCATGCGATGCCTCTGCTAAAATGTTCGCCAAGCATTAATTCTTTATGCAGTGATCTAGCAATGCAACTAGCCTATATATCATCAATAATGTGTTATAGCTTGTCCATTACCTAGTTATCGTAACAGTCAATGGGAAATAAAGTTGGTAATTGTTATATAATGTTTCCATACAAAAGGCATTTTACTCAGAAGAAGAATTCCCCGTCAGTCCAAAGTGAGCAACTGCGTCGACTTATATCATGACAAATGTTCTATATATATTAGATTGAGCATTACAGCGCATTTCTATAGCGTCGTTGTAAACACAATGGTTGATGGTATGTATTTTTATGCTCGACTGTCAAAATTCACATGTCACAACGATGAGATTATAAGTGGAAATAGTAGATATAGAAACAATATATAAACAGATTCCGAGCAAGACGTTTTGTTGCAATGGGAATAACAGAACGTTTGAATTATTTCCTGTGGATTAGAACTGTTGCCAAAAACAGCAGTCATCGGCTTTTCGACCATCTCACCTAATGGAAATACATAATGGGACTGTCAGATTCCCAGCTTATGATCAAAAACGTGTTTCTGTCCATGGAAAAAATGCACTCGGCACGGAATAAACATTTGGTCATATTCATAAAGGTACTGTTTCTTTTGTTAAAGTAAAACAAACGTTCACAAGAAATAAGCCATCACAGAACTGTACAAGGAAGCAGCTTAAACTGAACATGTCATCAGATGATTGAATTCTGAACTCCATTGGCCTTCTATTCCAGTAACACCTGAGGAAGTATGGCTACCAAAAGAAAATGCTAACAGTTGAAACAACTGTTTAACGAGTAAATTTTCCAAAATGCAAAAGCTCCATTAAAGCTTTCCTTTCAGATAATGTAGAGAGAGATGAAACACATAGCATCCTAAACGTAGACTAAACAGAGTATATGTGGTAATAGTCTCTTGGGTATTTGGTCTTTGACATGCTGGATGTTCCATTTAGTTAATATTTCAAAATGGAGATAAGGCATTTTAAAGTAGCTGTAAATATTGCATACAGAACTAAACGTCCATTTTATGTTGTTAAATGAAAGTCAGTGACACCCATATATATACTAGAAATGTTATATTTTCCTCTACAGCATTGCACCATCTCAGTTTTGTCTAGTTGTTTGAGCTGATGATTTCTTTCTCATCTTTGCAAATTTGAGAATGATTCAAGCTCACGACCAAATTGGTGAACCAATACACCAGAGGAATGTAAATAATTTTAAATGCTAAACATTTTTATTCATTTAACTGGTGTTTTACGCCGTACACAAGAATATTTCACTTGTACGACGACGACCAGCATTATGTTGGGAGGAAACCGGTCAGTGTCCGGGGGAAACTAACCATTTTTACAACATGGGACTAAGGAAACATTGTTGAAGTTGAAACAGTTTTTATGTTTTGTAGTTTTGAAAAGAATGCATACTAGAGAATACATCTGGGCAGAAAATAATACGTCCTAAATCCGTACGTAGAGAGAACAGGGACACCGACAATGCTCTTTTTATCTGATATTGTTTGTTTCTTTCCTTATGGGGAGAAAACTTCTATTTATTCTTTGATTGAAAGGCAAACATCAGACGTTCTGTCCCAGTTTCCACATCCGAATTGCTCCCATCGGACGATAATTAAGATTTCATGATTGTCCAAATTGTTGTCTAATCGGCGTCAAATTACCGCCTATAAATAGAAGCAAAGGGAAGAGACTATAAAAGAGACACTAATGTCTACTCTCGCTCGTTTATGAAAGGTAGCGTGGCGGAAAATCTCCAGAGAGCTGCACTATGACGATTAAAGCGATAGGAATATCGTGAAATGTAATCCACCAATGCTTTTATGCCTGGACCTATGCTACCACAGACTTCCATCATTGTTAGACCGACAATATGCACAAATTGGGAATAATCGCTTGAACAGACATGATACTGTTAAAGAAGGGATAATCTAGTGCAAATCATGCTGGCTTTCTCTCTGGCCTCATGGGGGAGGGTCTATCCGCAGCAGCAGAATTTTGTGGGTTTCCCCCGGGCTTTTCGGCCGACCTATGCCTATGCTCACATGTAAACACAACTACATGCAGAAACTGGAGTAACCGTTACCAGGCCAGATCTTTTGTCACATTTGTTTGACACGTGTAATGTATAATGGCTGATATAAGAAAAAGACATTTTCATCGAAATGGATTATTTTCAAATTTTCTAAGAAATCACTTAAATTTCTTTCTCTAAACACATCCTTTTACAATTATTGTCCTCTGCAACGATTGGATTATCCTATAGGATTAGGTCACGTAAAATAAATTTAAGCGTAAGCCGCACATCTTCACGCGGAGGCGGGATAATATTAAGTGACAAAGACGGAGTCATGTTCAGAAGAAGAAAAAACTTTAATTTGACACGACTGCCGAACAAAAACAACAAGGAAAAAAGATTGGAATGTGTAGTGATTTGCATAGTAACCCGGTTTTTCCGTGAAGTAAACAGATAATCAATCAGTTTGGCACCTTGTTCTAAAAACTTGAAATGGGAAATCAGATTGTTTTTGCCATGCCTTTACTTTAGATTTTAGTAGGGTTAAAGTTTGCACTCTGTCAGTTTGCGTTGTTTACGAAGAGGCTATCAAATAAACGAATATAGCAATAAATAACACTCAAATAAATAAATAAACAAGTTAGCAGCAACTTGTGGATGGTTGTGGGCTTCCTCCGGGTTCTGCCCAGTTTAATGCCACCATAATGCTGGCACCGTCGCATAACTGTAATAGTCCAGAGTAAGGCGTAAAACAACAATCAAATTTATAAATAAATCAAATGATATCTTTACAAATCATATTATGCATCAGATTGTATTTACACATATAATATACCATTGACCTTTTTTGGATTATATCTTGCGCTTTTATATTAAATATTGTAATAGTTTTGGCGATCAGAATTCCAGCCGGATTTTCCGTTACAGAAAAATGGAACAAAAATGCATAACGATTGTACTTTTATTGAAGTGGACAGAGGAGCGACATAATTGGAATAGGTCGTCAAGTGATAAATTTTCAATCCTGATGGAATTCTACTACGTTTGCAACCTTTGTGATCTGAATTAAAAACAGCCTTTAAGTTGTGTTACATTTATAAATTTGGAGAAAAGTTGTAAATCACAAGTAAGACACGAACACATACAATTGTAATAGTAAATGGTCAAACTTCATTTACATTGCATGTCAACATGTCATGACGGGTAACCTTGATTCTGTAGATAATGATCTACGAGGTCTGCTGGTCAGAGAGCCGAGAAAGATATATATAAGAAGATGGCCCCTTTCAGCGCTTGAAAATTTTGCAAATAACTGATCTGAACGGAAGAAGGTAGAGCCGTCAGTCCTAGACACTTGGCTTTAGCTATTAAAGAATAATGTTGTGTATGCAATCCACCATGTTAATGCTAATTCTCATGTGACATCCAAACAATATCTGAAGGATCCTACTGTGCGACAGGTACTTGATGACCTTCACACAAAATACGTTATTGCTCCTGTGGGCAAAGACCCTAAAATATTATATTTGTCTGCAAGCATTATTGTTACCAGGCTTTAGTGGAGGAGCTTAATATCTCCACTACCGCAACATCAACCTATTCCAGAATGACTTATACTCTAACTGAAACCCATCATTCCTTTCTCAAACAGAGGATTGTACCTTCCCGTCACAGTGACATCCCACAACTGTACTGAATTCCTGAAATACACAAATCTCTATACAAAGCTCGTTTTATTGCGGGGTCAAAAAGCTGTAGAGCCAAACTTGTATTAACTTTCCTAACGAAAGCACTAAAAGAGGTACAGTGATTCTGAATCAAGTACTGTTGTGTAATTCCTAAAAATTCAGGCGTCAACTGTATGTCGATACTTAACAACTCTAAATGTCTCACTGAAGAACTAGATGCTGTGATACACATACCGTGTAAGGACATATCTACTTGGGATTTCTTCCCTCTCTACAACATGGGGAAAACGTCGGGGAAACCATGTATCAACAGTGTATAGGTATTCCGGTGGGTACAAATTGTGCCCTTCTTTTGACTGACCTATACCTGTTTTAATATTAATACGATTATATGCAAAAATTAATCCTCACCTGACCAGATAATCCTCACCAGACTCTTCAGATAGTACATCTTATCGGGACCTATGCTTCTACAAAACCAAAGCCGTTTACTCTTCCACAGACTTTACCACAAGAGGGATAGCTTCAATTTTGACATTGTAAATTATCCTTACTTGGACAGCAATATACCGAAGGGTCCTTCATATGGCGTGTACATATCTTGTAGCATTTGTTAGATCCTGCGTGCTGTGGGACGATGTCAATCAACGTCACAAGTTATTACTGCAAAAACTAGTGTGTCGAGGTTATTTCATCACACTCCTTCTCTCCAAATTCTTATATTTGAAACGAGTATAATTCTCTTGTAAGTAAATATGGACAGAGCGTCCAGAATATCTGGCGCGCTGCTTGATGATTGTCTCTTATACCGCTTAACCCGGAGCTAGAGGCGTGATATTCATCGCGTTGAATTAGATCACCATGTTGGATATATAATTTCATTCTCTTTGCATGATTCCGTCTTATTTCCGTACTTAATATACTTTCTTAGTTTCACGGTGGCTTGTGTTATCCGTCTTTTGGGGGAATTGGCCTTGCGATTATTGACCTGGAGCGTGCTTAATGGTTGACGGCTGGTATATGAATGTTTGTTTCGATGAGTAGGGTATTATCATGCATATATTGGCAAATTATTTAACACTTATGCTATTTCTGTGAAGACCAGAATAAAGTAATCTATAGTACATCGGAGGGTGTCACCCTCATGTTCAAGTAGTTGTCTTCATATTGCCCAAACACATGCCAGGGTGGTTATATAGCCGCCATGTTCGGATAGTTTTCTTCCCATTGCCCAAACACCCGCGATATATAGCCGTTATATTCAGATAGCTTATTTGGTATTGCTCAAAAACATAGGACTGTGGCATGCGGCTTGCCCATTTCTCTCAAGACCAGAATGAAGAAATCTATGGTACATTGGAGGCTGTTACCCTCGTGTTCAAATAGTTTTCTTCCTATTGCTCAAACTGACGCCAGGGTGGATATATAAAGCCGTCATGTTCAAATAGTTTGTTTGCTATTGCTCAAACACACACGGGGATGGCTATGCAGCCGTCTATTCAGATAATTTTCTTCCTATTGCCTAAACACAGGCGAGGGTGACTATGAGCCGCCATGCCGTTACCAATCTTACTTTCGCTTCTTAAAAACCCCATATAGAATGGCTGTTCCCTCTTCCTAAACAACATAACATGACGGATAACAGAGATTACCCTTACTGAAACTACTGGCAAAGTCATTGCGTGTTTTCTAGAATGGCGGAAAAAACACACCAATTTACCATTCCAAGGTTTTAAAGCGAGGTGCCAAAACTGAGTGGCTGTCCGTTTACTTCACGAAAAACCGGGTTACTATGCAAATCAATACATACTTCAATCTAAATGAATTCTCTTGTTGTGCTCTTTATCCTGTAAGTCGTTTACGGTGTTTTCTGAATGTATAATTTCTTGCATAGAGAAGAATTCACTATAATCTATTTCTTATAGTGAGATACCTATATTGAGTTGTCTGTAAAATCAATCATACTCGCTACCAAACTTGCCCATAGTTATTGACACGTAACAACAGAAGCTCTACACATAGATATGTTAGAAGTCCATATTCTGGCAAAGAAAACCAAATTAGAATGTTAAACCGCCTAAGCTCAGTTTCGACGGCAAGAACCCATTGCTTTAGTGACGTCATAATTATTTCAAAAAATAAGTGACAAGCTAGTAAAATGGGTGGTGTCCGGTGTGGCTTGGGTGAACGTTGCATCTGTCACCTGTTATATGTGAATGACACGTCAAGCTGTGTGCACAATTGCGAGAGGAAAACATGACTTATAAAGAGAAATTGGCTGTTTTAAACTTATGCAATCATCTAAAGAACGTCACAAACGATGATAGTAGACGAATGTCTCAACAGGAGGGCTGCACAAATACTGAAATTGAATGTGAGGACTATCCAGAATGAAGGAAAGCAGTGCAAACACTGGAGAGTCGGTACGAAAGCCCAAAGCGGTCAGATCTTCCACAGCATGAATGTTAATTTTGTAGCCAGACGTATGCCCATCAGAATGGAAGTTTGATTTTACTGACGCCGAGGGCTTGTGAGTTAAATTTGCTAGAGCTGATCTAGGGAAACATTAAAGGCTACGTCTCCTGTCACAACAAAGCCTTCAAGTTAACGGAGGCACTTGCCTCAAGAGATACACGGTGTCACGCAGTGACTGAAAGCATGTTGCCAAACATCTAATAACTGTATGCTTCCTGATGAATTCACTTTGAGAGGCCATGGACAGGTTATTTCGCGGAATTATCTAAAAGCCAATAGTAATGCATCATGTAAAATCATTTTGCTTTGAGCTAATGTTTCGTCAGATATAGTAGTTTATAATTAATAGAAATATGTTTATTGTGACAGATTGGGCAGCAGCACGGGCGGCAAGAAAGTCTGCGTAGGGTTGTGAATCTCTGGATTGTTAGTTTGATCAGCTGTGAAGATGTTGACACCAGTGACAACAACGCATAGGACTGAATGGCAAGAACAGTTAATTCTTGTGACATTTCTTTATTATTTCGTGCACGTAGGATTAAACAGTGAACACATTGTTACGGTAATGAAAACGGCAACAGAAAACAGACTCAGTGACTCAATATTACAATGTAAACAATGCTTTATATATAAAATGAGACGTACAGTTTTACAGACAGTTCAACAACAACAACATAAAAAAAACATACACATCAGTATTACCGGTCTTTAAAAGCTTCCAGTTCACCTTTGCATCCCAAGGAACGTATTCCAGGAGATCCAACGTAAAGACCATGGGATAAACACACAATTCACACAAGTCACTAATTGTCCTAGTCAGGTACTTCGCTAGGATAGCGAACACGAACACAGTACACAGGTTACACAGAACTGGAACAGTCAAGCCTTTGAATGACGTCACACCCGCAGAGCACAACACAGGGTAAATACAGGCATGGAAGTATAATCCACTTTAGAACAGCCACAGCTCCCGCAGAAGCTCACAAACGAGCCGTTCAGAGGCGTAGAGTAATGTCACCTTGTGGCAGAACGAACGTCCTTTGCAAAACTGAAAACTTCAGTTTAGAGTCCTTGACGACCTTGTCGGTCAGGTGAGGTCAGCGTGTTAAACAAATTACACAGTCAACACTGTATAATCATAATAAAGATCCGAACACCAATAAACGTGACTTCCGCAGAAATTCATATAAACCAGACATCAGTACTACTGTGGTACACAAACGGTGCCGGCATAAAAATCTGTCCTCCCAAACGAAACTGGCATCACCAGCTCATATAAATATAATGGACTCGATACGAGAGCGTCGCACACTCTCCTGACTCCCAGTGGATGCAGCAAAAATACCTCCCCTCTGCACAGAAAACACGGCTTATATACGTCCCAGGTGGATTCAACTATTTTTAAACACAGAACTAACAGCCAATGAACAGCCAGTGAAATAAACAAAGCCTTGAACAAGGTGCTTTCCATCAGGTCCGCGCTGTACATATATAACAGGGCCTGTTACGCTTATAACATATAACACAAAGGTCCGCAGACTAACAGTACATGAAAACGTTAAATAGTCATACATACAATTTGTATAGTTTACTGCCGTTAGGAAAAGTATATGTATGTATGACTTCGTTATTGCCTAACTCGCATATCCAATATTCCAAAAAGCGACAATGTACTGTCTTGAGTCCTGAAAGTTACACCCAGCAATTGTCGGTTGGGTAGTAAATGGGTCAGAAATACATAAATGCAGACAGAGATTCCTTCTTTATAGTTAGCTGGCTAAAGCAAAGATCCGTAAAATTCTTCTCTAGACTGATGTAATTCTAGATGGGTGAGTCGCCACCAATAAAATTTACTCTGCCATGAGTGAATTCGTTTTCACGTTTCGTTATAATATATTATATATTTAAACCCAGTACCAATTAATATTACTATAAACCCAGTACCAATTAATATTACTTTCTTTATTTCTTTGTTTCGTTGTTGCTTAACGCAATAATCAGGAATTTTTCACTCATACGATTGCGTTTAGTTTTACATGGGGAGGAACCGGACTGCCCGCATTAAACCTCTGGGGTGCAAAGTTACTGTCGAAATGTCTTACACGTCAGGTACAGATGTGTACAACATATTGGTGGAAAAACAATTCATCTGGAATAAAGATTTGAGTTTGCAAACGGCCACACTGGATTCATCAAACACTAATTGACACCGACGACCCACAGCCAGTGAAGGCGAGGGAAACAGCAAATCCCCAGTTTATTCCCAAATCCGGTGACAGTAAATGTCGAGATAAAGGTTTCACTCTATGGCTTCGTCCTGGGACAGATGTGCCAAAAACTTGTGCTGTTATTTTAGGCGTCATCTACGTAAAGTTGGGATTTTCAGGTGTGCAAGGACATGTATATGGCTTTGAGTGAACGATTGAATGTTCAGTTTTATTCGGGGCTAACCTTCGACTATCAACTCGCTATATTCAGAAGATCTCCCCTTGTTTTCCAGATGACGGGAGAAGTTTGAAATATCAGAAACGGCATTGTGTTATAATTACGCAGCCTACCATATAACTTGATTTCTCCCACACAGATCGTTGGGAATTACGAATACTTTATAATACATTATCGAGAGACAGGAAAATTGTGTTTGGCTTACTAAAATTTTAATTCGCTTTCAACCTATCATACTGTTTACACGAACGTTTCACTGTGGTAATCTTTACGCTTTCTCATTTGCATGTTATCTCGTCGGTTGGTCAACTTAGACCAGTTACGGATTTCCCACAGAATTTTCCTTATTGACAATTTTCGGAAAATATAGGCTGGGGGGTGGGGGTGTTGTGGGGGTAGCTTAAGAGTAAAATACTTTACTCTAAAATCACTTTTATATACATTTATTTATTTATTGTTTTATTTCGATGGTACGCCCCAAAGGCAGACTTTGTTACCTGTGTTTAAGTTGTTACTTGTGTTTAAATTGTTACCATTAGGTGAAAACCACAACAAATACACAAGTCATGTTAATACCTGGACTTTGCACAGCGTAGGTCTGGTGGATCTAAGCATTATTTTCTCGGCAGACTCAAAATCGAATACAGCCGTTAGGTGGGTGGGTCAGTAGAACATTCGAACATGTAGTTGACATTATCCCATTTGGGTAATAATGGGGACGAACAGCTGGGGCAATAAATTGCTACAAGTTACTTAACTTAATTGCAATGACCAAGTCTGTTGATTTGAATATGCCTACTTCGGATATATTGCCGATTTACCAATTGCTCTCTGGCCATATGGCAAGCGCCAGATAATTGGGTGGTTTGCAACTGATGGATGGTCTCACTTTGTTGACATTTGACAGGCAAACTGAATATAAGCTCTTATATCAGAATCGTTGTTGAAACACACAATAACATCCTTCGGGCCGTGTAAGGCAGTGAGGTTAGTGACTGAGTGCTTGGGGTTTAACGCTCTACTTAACAATTTTTGGGGTTTAACGTTTTACTTAACAATTTTTCAGTCAAGTGACTATAAGGAATCCTTAGAGTGCATGTATTGTGCCCCCTTTGCGCTTCACTGAGACGCTTTATTGCTACTGATACGAGTGTACCAATTGTTGCATTATCCCCTTTATACTAAACCCAAGAGAAAAAGTTACAACTTCCTATTTTAAGGTTTTAGGTGTGACTCTACCCATGAATGACCCAGGATCTGCCGTTCCCGAAGCGGACGCTCAATTGTGCTATCGGGGACGATGTAAGGCAGTGGCCGTTATCGATTTCAGACAGGTTAGCTATCTGATTGGTTGGCCTATTAATAAAAAATGCACCTTACTGTATTTCTGGACAGCAAGGTTGTTAGAATCCAATTTGACGATCTTCAAACAGCAATTACCTTCTGCAGAGAGTATTTTGGTTGTACTTCGCAATTAACTGAAATAAAATGCCTCTTATCCATGGAGCCAAACCGACCCCGATAGCACAGTTGGTAGAGAGTCCGCTTTTTGGGCGGTAGATCTAGGGTCAGTCCTGGGTCACACCCAAGACCTTAAAAAAGAGAAAGTTGTAACTTCCTCGGTTGGCGTTCAGCATTAAGGGGACAATGCAACGGCTTGTTGGCAGGCTAAAGCCCGGCGGCTTACTTGCCTTGGACAAGTCGTCTTAGTGAAGTAGCACTAGATAAAACAGCGACAAGGAGGCACATTACAGGAACTCTAAGGATTCCTTCGTCGTCATATGACCGAAAACTTCTACAACGTAAAACCCCAAGCACTCACTCTCTCATGGAACGAAATACCAAGGGATGTAATAGAGCTATTTCAATATTTGGTGCCCAGTTGGCTAGCGCGCTAGCGCAGCGTAATGACCCAGGAGTCTCTCACCAATGCGGTCGCTGTGAGTTCAAGTCCAGCTCATGCTGGCTTCCTCTTCGGTCGTACGTGGGAAGGTCTGCCAGCAACCTGCGGATGGTCGTGGGTTTCTCTCTGGCTCTGCCCGGTTTCCATCCACCATAATGCTGGCCGCCGTCGTATAAGTGAAATATTCTTGAGTACGGCGTAAAACACCAATCAAATAAATAAATAAATTAATATGTGGTGTTATTCTTTTCCAGTTGCAACCTCTTCTGCCCATGCCATGGCCTGTTTACTGTTGACAACACCAACACCTTCCTGTCAATTTTCTCTTTCGTTTAGTGTTATGGTACATTTACCTCTTCTACAAATCGATTAACATTTGAGTAATTTGTTGTATAGGTAAAATTTCCAGTCCGTCCGGAGAGCATTTTTACTCATATCACTGCAATATATGTATTACGTGCTAGTTTTCTGCTGACTAAAGCTGACTTGATATGCACCTGGGAATAATGAGACGTGGGTCAGTTTTTGTATGCGGTGTGCGAGTGGTCCGTAACATCAGTTCTTTTCAAAGGAGAAAATGATTGTAAAACTAATATATACAACTTTGAATAATAGTGTGTTTTGCAGTAGTGAAATTGAATATGGCTTTTG
The DNA here is from genome assembly GCF_032854445.1 of Liolophura sinensis. Taxonomy (NCBI): domain Eukaryota; kingdom Metazoa; phylum Mollusca; class Polyplacophora; order Chitonida; family Chitonidae; genus Liolophura; species Liolophura sinensis. Next base: position 4,561,590 of record NC_088305.1, on the reverse strand, counting down.
TTTCTTTTCAAAGTTGCATGGTTGTCATGGAAAGCTATGGATAGAACCTCGAGGTGGTGGCTTCGAGCCTAGTTGTCAAAACTTCACAAACTTTTTTTAGCATTTCGCTGACCTCATTTGAAGAGGGATAAACCAGTGGATCAAGGCAGCGACCGTACTTTGTTAATGGAAAATGGTTTTAGTTAGCGGCATTCCAGAAGGAGTTTTTGTTACATATTATTCTTTAAGCTCCGTGCCAGTAATTTCAACAACGGTTTTACACTGTACCACAAGACCGATATCATTCCTAGGCTATACATGTATTATTTAAGAACACGCATAAACAGTCAGTTGCTGGATTTGTCTGCTATTCGACTTCATGGAACGATTCTAGTTTTACACTGTAGTCTGTGACGATTTATTTCTGTAATGGACCATTTCGACTTTCTGCCCTAATCCTGACATATATATAAACTGGATTGAAGGTAACAGCGAGGCACCTCACTTGGGATAGTTGTCAGCCTTAAACGAATATATCAGAAAAATGCAATTCACTTCAAATGCTGACGTTTTAAGTCACGTTGGTCACTCTTCTAGCAAAACAAAGTGAAAATACTCAAAAGGCAACATTTTTGGTGTACATGTAGCTCAGATTATTTCCGTGGCAGAAACCTTGTACGGTCTTCCTAATTTGTACATCGAACTGCTCTCAACAGATGCTAATTATTGCTTAAACATTGTCCAAACAGAAATCAGAACCAGCGTAAAGCAGCTGCACAGAAATCTCCAGACAGAAATGGAGTCCTGTCTATACTACGAACTACCGGCAAGAAAATCAGTCAACAGGCATAAAATAAGATGCTTTCCACCAGTAAGTTCTATCCGTGGTACATCAAAGCTATGAACATTTATGAGCTATGAACATGCTTCGGTATTTTCTCATGTACAAGGGTATCAAAACCATGCACGAGGTAGGCAAAATCAGTTAACTGAACATTTTACGTCAGTTGAATGTCCTTTTTGTTCTACGAACCATTGACTCACATTTATTTAGCGTTACATCCGTCAAATACCGATACTCAAACAAAGAACCACTTAACTACCCAGGAAATATCTCTCAAATCTTGAACGTTACAGTCTACTCATTACACATTCCATTTTTACAGCGTTCAAAAATAACCGATCCTGTCAGGTGCATCAGGAAACATGGAATTCGCAAGTTATTAAGGTCGCCTTCTATACATAGGTAGGAATTTTATCACAAAGTTTAACGAAGTTGTTTCCTAGCTGAATCGAAGATCATTTAAATTATTATATAGTGTGCTGTTCTCCACAATGCCATGCAAGAAAACACAGAGACGAAAGACTTACAGAATAGAGAGTAAAACCAGAGCAGCGACGACGGTGTGATAGCTGGCAAATGGTGACACATAACCGGTGAAAAACGTCCTCTTGTGGATTTACCTCCAGTAGGGTTTTATTCTAACTGTTCATTTAACTGCTTAAAAATAACAAATTGCACCGTTCCCAAGCACCCGTAGCCTAAATATAATCAGGTAAAAACCAGGCAATGTTCTTCACTGAAATTTATTGGACGCCACTGATCTACGCTTAATCCAAAGGCTGTGTTGTTATTTCTTAGGCATTGTATATCTGTTTTAAAGTATTATACAATGTTTTGAGCAGCCTTTGGAACTGTCTTCCAGTTACCGGAAGGGATATTGGCTCGGACAAGAGGCAGATGAAGAAGAGGTTTTCCTCTAAGTACATTGATTTACATCTATTGTCCTCGCCGATGACTGGATTATCTTATACGATTAGGTCATGAAAAAAAAACTAAACTGTAAGCCGCACTCCATCTCCATGCAGAGGTGGAAAAATCTCAAGTGACAAATACGGCGTCACGTGCCATACAAAAACACACAAGATCTTAATGTGACACGACTACGAAATAAAAACAATCGGGCAATAAGATTGAAATGTGTAGCGATTTGTATGGAATCCAGTTTTTTATGTGAATTAAACAGACAATCAATCAGTTTGGCACGTCGTTTTAAAAACCAGCAATAGGAAATTGATTTATTTTTTCGACCAATCTAGAAACACATGGGGACTTTGACGATGGCTTTAGTCGGATTAATTTTTGTTCCCTGTTATTCTACACGTTTGGTAAGAAGCAAAAAATTCATTTTGTAGAGGGGTATGTTTATCAAAGCCAGAGTCAGTGTTGTCAAGTTATGAAGGGGTTTATATATATATATATATAAATAACCATGTGTATGCACTTTACGTGACAATTTAAAGTGAAATTGATTTCTTTAAAATGCTGGTGACCATCAGCATCTAGAATAGCCAGGTTGAGGATTGCCTTTGGTTATATTCCGACAGTGATATCGATATTGATGTTATACCTACCACAAGCTAATTAACGAACAAGGACTGAAAAGTGTCAAAGTAACTCATGTAAACTATTTAAGGTGTGCTCCGGTCATTTGTGGGAAGGTCTGGCGGCAAGCTGTGTATAGTTATGTTCTTCACTTGGGCTCAGTCAGCTTCCTTCCACAATATTGAATTGTTATTGCTATCTTTACTTCATTCTATTGTTGAAGATTGAATCAGTGAGTAGCACCCGTCTGATTTGTGCGATTCCAGACGTACGTTAACCGTGTTGTGCGCGAGACCAATATAGGACAGTTCATGTCAGTAAAACCAGGCATTCCACGTTGACGGACCTGTTCGTTGCTTAGTGTATACATGCATTACACTATGTACTTCGGCTTTTACTTTACTCTCCTGCTTTACGCTGGCTGTTCTATATCCGCAGCCACTCTTGATCCTCATTTCACATTAATTTTCGGAAAACTAGGGACTCGTCTTAAGCGATGGAACATAAATCTGGCCGGTGTGGAGAGATCGTTACAATTTAAAGTTAACAATCTAAATATTTGAGACAAGAACAACCAGCCAAATTGTTTGCAGGAACCTCATTTACTGCTGGCTGCGTGGAAATTCCAAGCAATCTTTATATTAACCCCAAGGAACAAGAGTCTAATCATCAGTATATGTTGTCTTCAGGCTGGAGTCCTTCCCCCAGACATAAACGACTGATTTCATTATACTTTCAGATGACTGAAGCACGGATGGCTGAACGCTTTCATCACCATTACCAAAGTGGCCGTAGTCAATTGTTAGGCTCCCCATACAATTCACGCCAATTGCTTATTAGGAGATACAGGAAAATTTCTTCGTGTAAATATTCGCATCGTAACGTTTTATTTGTAATAAAATGCATGCCATGTGTTTGCTAAACGGTTCATTAGACATGTGTTCTCACGTAATACTCTGGTACGACTACTGGTTCATGAAATGATATATCCCTTTATCGATCTGGAATCAAGAAGTATTCCTGTACGGTGCGCAGAATAATGCACGCAGAAATGTACAGTAATCAGAACAATTGTGTAAGCACTAATTAAAATTACGGTGTATTTTCCTGACCTCGTTGGAAACGCAGTGAACCAATTCACGAAACTTTATTGACGGTTCCAATTTAAGACTTGAATAATGGTAAATGGCTTTAGTCAGCGGAATTCCGGGAGGAGTTTTCTTAGCATAATACGCCTTTCACACCACTCCAAGAATTTCAATATCGATTTAACATAGCACGAATGTTTCTTCGTGGATATGCATGCAGTACTGTATAAAAACACACACAAACAGTCTGTTCCGGCGAGGTGAACTGGTTACAAAGCCGAGACTTTTAAATCAATGCCAAACTAATGTCCATCATTCATCTAGACATCAGACATGAAGACTTTTGAAAGCGCTCAAGAGAACCATCAGCTCTGCAGTTTAGTCAACGGTGAAAGCTGCATTCTGCTTGGTAGATACATTTGTCGATATTCACATATACATTTCTTATTTTAAGTAAAAGAAAAATGCATAACAAATGGGTAATCGATGCATGGTGCAAGGGAGCAGCCTGAAATGATCTGGTGAATAAATGAATTACATTTTAAACTCTTTGGTCGTCCCACTCGAGTATCCACTGCTGAGGTCTAAATGAAGGTAATCTGGAAAGAAAATGGGCCAGGCCGCTAAATGTAATGAAAACATACAAAAAAGGCGACATTCAGCAAGTAGACAAGCAACAGAATATAAAGTAACAGAAGGTCGTCATTTCACGGATATTTTAGCTGCAGTTAAAACAAGCGATGGAGTGTAATCCTTTAGTCCATATGGGTGAATATGGTTGTAAACATGGTATATAGACCTTAGGGAGAATTCTACGTTGTTAAAAATACCATATCAGGCTTATGTAGGTCGATCGAACTGTTAAATGCGGCCTTATCACCCTGTACCATGCTGGTATTATACTGCAGTCTGGGTGGATGTTTTTCTCATCCTCTTATCGAATTTCAGACATTCTCGAAAAACCAAATTTGAACTGTATTTAAGTATACACAACGAAAACAGGCAAAAAGACTGAAAGCAATGCTATTTCCTTTAAACATTCTGTACTGGGGAACCTGTCTGCTGCCAACAAGTGAGATCATCCATCAGTTGGAATTGTCCAATTAAATGAGCAAGCATGTTGCATGAAGGCGCTTGTGAGGTGACCAGAGAACATTTGGTAAATCAGCAATATGTCCAAGTTGGGCATAGTCAATTCAATAGACAGGGCACGCCTGGATCCAGGGCAATTTGTTCTCCTCACCGATGATTAAGTTGTACCAAGCTACCAGCGTTCATCCACATTATTACCCAAAGGAGATAAAGTCAACTAAATGTCCCAAAGTTCCTATACTGATGCCCTCACTTCACGGCGGTTATTGATCTAGACCACTTGCCCCGGCTGCCGGGGGAAATACTCCATAGATCCATGTCAGGCCTGCTTTGTTTAGTGTGTTTAATTACTCCCACCACTATTTCCGTCTGATCATTTTAGCGACATCCTTGACACTCCAGTCTTAGAACCAAGTCAGAGAGTGAAGACGTTACTATGTTAATGTCATTGGACTGATCTTACCTGATTTGTGTACCGGGCATAGACTTGGCAGATCTCTGTGTCTCACTGCCTGTGGGGCTTTTGTGGCAATTAGCGGCTCATGACGCAAGTGTGAACATTGCGAAGTGAAATATTTATTACCGATATATATTGAGCATATATACACTTCACATATGGGAAATGCCGTCCGCTGGGTGGTTCACCGCGTGCACTCCGGTTTCCTCACCATATAAGTCTGAACGTCCTCGTAACAGTGAAACATTCTGATTATTGCCTTAGGTTACAGTGAAATCAAGAAAGAAGGAAAGAAATAGTACTTCCAACTATGTTTAAATGTGCATTGTACCATAATTGTTTGAACACCCGCACATTCATGGAAATAATTAGCCATGGGTCAATTTTCATGTGCGAACTGTCCGCAAACAATGTTCCGTGTAAAGCAGACAATGATTGTCAGATGAACATAAAAAGTTGAAATTTTAATCCATGCCTGGAATATTCATTGTCTGCCTGGCATCATTGAAAACTGATGAACGCTTCTCTATTGTGTGTTACCGGCTTTATTTCTTATTTGTATAATTTCTTACGTACCTTTGTCTTCGGGAGTTGGTGTTAAACGTTGTTGTGGAAATGGATCTTGCGATTATCGACTTGGGACGCCCTTTACGGACTACGAATGGTATAGGAATGTCGGACTTGACGTTTATATTTACAATGGCGAAATGCATTACAGCTTTTGCATGTTTTCAAACTTGCATGGTTTAATCCATTTTCCTGAAAAACAATGCTTTTAGCGTCATGGTGGTGAGTTCCATTCCAGTTGTCACAATTCATAAAAACTTTGTTCTTGCAGTCCAATGCACGATCTTGTGATTTAAATTGGAATGATTTAAATATGATGTCAACCACATGCATTCTGTTGCAAAACACGACAAAGGTTAATGTCACCATTTCAAGCAAGGTGATAGGTCTTGACCTATCCAAGAATAAAACCTTTTGCATGACACTTTACTGGGACATGATTTGCTAAAGTGCACGAGCGCCAGTTCACGTACAGTCAGAGAGGAAGCCAGCATGAGCTGGACTTGAACTTATAGCGACCTCATAGGTGAGAGGCCTGTGTGTCATTGTGCCGCGGTGGCACGCTAACTACCACGGCCAAAAAAGGCCCCTTTCAACAATAGGAACAGCAATTTCAACAATCTGAACCTGACGGTATATAGCCACCCTCACGTGTGTTTTGACATAGGGAAGATAATGCTTTGACTTGTCAGCTGTGATTTCCCCCTTATTGCACACACGGCTTATTTATTGTTAGCAACTTTTCTCCAGACTACTTGGAGACCTGTTTAATTCAGATCACAACGGCTGAAACCGTACGAGGATTCCATTAGGGTTGAGAATTTATCAATTTAAAACTTATTCCAGTTATGCAGCTCCTCTCTCCGCATCAATAAATGCACATTTGTTATGCAGTTTTGCTTCGATTGACAGAAAAGAGAAACATGTCATCATGACCATTGCCAAAGGTTTTTCTGTACAGAGTCAAGTATTTCTTTGGAGAAAAGCGTGTATTGAATCGTATATTACCCCGGAGAGCTGACAGCTTCATTAAAGATTCCTCAACCGTGAAGTGACAGGAAAGCCGATGCATGTTGTTTTTGTGAGCATCTTAGCCAAACCATACCATCAATGAATTAGAGCAATCTTTTCGCTCTGGAATATATCTTGAAACTGTTTATTGCACCGCTTTGTAACATATTTCCTTCCTAGAACCGATGATTTAAAGTTCCTCTAACATCCATGTCTAGGGAGAGATTGAAAAAAAAAGCCATTTTAAACTAGCGAGGAATCCGCGCACATCTGTGCAACAGAAAATCTGGCTAAAAGTAAAACCATTCATCGTCAGCAGTGAATGATCGGAATATATAAACAGTAGCAACAATATGTTGCTTTCTGATTGCGGTGATCATTTTTTTTATAATGGGAGGAAACTAGATATAAACTGTATCGTAGCCCTTCACCAGATAAACGGCTTTATTTAGTTAACCAAGAGATTGGTCTGTGGCCTCACTGCTTGTTGGTTGTTTGGTCGCCTTGTCCAATGTATTTGTTCCGGGAGAGGTAATCAGAATTCAGAGCGCATCTCTATGATAATGACCAGTTGAGTGAGAACAGCCTCTTGGCTTGATTCCGGGAGCGATCTTAAAGCGATTCAGCCAGGAAACATCTTCGTTTCACTTTATAGTATAATTTACTACTTATGTATAGAAGGCGACTTTAATAACTCGTCAACTGCCAGAATGCGTTATTACATTTGAACGGTGTAAAAATGGAATGCGGAATAAATCCCAAAAGACTACAACGTTACAGATCTGAGGGCTGTTGATAGGACTCGATATAACTCTAAATCAATCACAATTAGATCAATAGGACAGACGGGGCATTTAACTGACGGTATCTCCATTGGGTAATAACCGTGACGATCGTCAGCTGTAGAGAATAAGTTGGTACAACTAGATCAGAAGGAAATATAAATCATTAGCCCGACATGATCAGTATTATTTTTACTTCACTGATTTTGCTTACCTCGTGTATAATTTATTTTTTAATGTTTCACTGATGGAACTCACTGCTAGAAATTATCTTATTTGCCAGGTCTGAAAGTTTGTTCGTGGCGTGGACGGGCGTCTTTTTCTGTCTGGAGATAGACTAGCAGCCTTTCGTCGGGCTATACTCCGAATTGGACACTCCGAGTCGACTTCCAAATATAAGGTGTCTCAAAGTTCATCAAAGAATTCTGCTTGTGAGAAGTCCGAAGTACATGTATAGAGAGCCGAGAAAGAAATATAAGAACTAATAAAAAGGTACTGATTTTAGCGCTTGAAAATTTTGCAAATAAATCGTCTTATCGGGAGAAGGTAGAACCTTCAGCCCTTGAATTCCTTGAAATACAAGAATCCCCTTACAAATCTCGCTGTATTGTGTGGCCCAAAGCTTTACAACTACACTCGTATCAACTCTCTTGAAGTACTGTCATTTTTTAACAAGTGCTGTTGTGCGATTGCCAAAAATTCAGCCGTCAACTGTATGTGGATACTAAACAATTTCAAACGTCTCACTGAAAAACAAGACGCTATAATACGCATGACGCATAAGGACATCTCCACTTGGGATTCCTCCGCTCTCTACACTGCAATTCCTCACACGGATTTAATAGACAGAATTTCATTACTGATTGTTTCTGTGTTTAATAAAACCGGTCACAGCCATATTATCGTCAGGGGCAACAAAGCAATCTTCAGCTCTATCAAAGGTTACTGTTCATGAGACGTTTCCATGATCATTGAGTTGCTTGAATTTCTTTTTAATAACATAACATAACCAGATATCAATAGTGTAAAGATGTCCTGATGGGCACAAAATGTTCCCGTTTTTTTTTTAGTTTTTTTTTTTTCTTGGCCGACCTATTCCTGTTCTCAAATGAATACGACTATTTCTAGAAACTATTATGGAGTAATCTTCCCCAGGCCCGATCTCTCTCATTCACTAAACGGTACTTTGATGATCTGCTGGCTTTAGACCCTCCACATATAGCATAGGTTGTGAAAGATATGTATCCACCTTCGCAGGATTTAAAGGAAACCACAGGCTCTCCAGATGGTACATCTTATCTGAACCCATATTTGTACAAAGACCAAAGCGGTTTACTCTCACGCAGATTTTACCACAAGAGGGATAGCTTTAATTTTGACATTGTAAATTATCCTTTACTTGGACAGCAATATACCGAAGGGTCCTGCATAGGGCGTGTACATATCTGTTCATGTAACATTTGGTAGATCCTGTGTGCTGTGTGACGATGTCAATCAGTGTCACAAGTTATTACTGGAAAAATTAGTATGTCAAGGTTATTCCATCAAAGGCCTTCGCCCTGAGTTTCTTTAGTTTTGCAATGAGTATAAGTCTCTTGTAAGTAAATATGGACAGAGCACCCAGAATCTCTGGCCGTGTACTTGATCGTTGTGGTTAATTCCGCTTAACCCAAGGCTATCAATTTTATATGCTCATAGTGTTGAATTAGTTCGCCACATTGGATACATGAACAGCTGCAGGCAAAGCGTAACTGAGATACATGTTAAGTTATCGATTGTTATGGACTGTTATCGACAATTTCTATATTAACACGATGCACGATTTAAATATTGATTCGAACATGGTACACGACTTGAGTACTGATTTCACTCAGTCGACTAGAATATACCTTGCATTTTTCCAACATCACTGAAAACTGTTGATCATTTCCCTTCACATGATTCCGCTCCAGTTTCGTACTTTATATGCTTTCTTAGTTCTTTGGTATTTGTGTTGTACGTCGGTTTTTTGGGAATTGGCCTTGCGATTTTTAACCTGGAACGTCCATCTTAGTTGACTGCTGGTTTAGGAATGTCTGTTTCCACGCGTACATTTTTAGCTGATTATACCCCTTGTTCGTGTCATTATGCACAGCTAATTTATGTTGGTTTTATGCCAGTTTCGTTGATGTATGTTATTGTGATTGTATGTTGAATGTGATGACAACACAGCATTTGGAGAAATTCTAGACCAATGACGTGTAATTAATTCCAATTAACAACGCTGTATTTTTTACGGAATTTTGCTAAAGCCATGGTGCTGGGGGGGGGGGGGGGGGGCGTGTAATGTGCTACTTAGTTACATGAACAGCTTAAATAAAACGGTAAGTGAGGTAAACTGACAAAAGGCCGTAATTCACAGGTTATGTGTAACCATGTGTCACACCGTCGTCGCTACTCTGGTTTTGCTCTCTCTTCTATACGTCGTGGTTAAATTGAAACAGTAATCGCCCTTTGGTGATTAGAATGTTGATCATTTAACCATGGAATCGATATTCCATGATGAAACTCCACACAGCCTGTAGTAAGTGAGGCTCGCTCGAATAATTAAAGAGCTTGTTATTGTCTCGGCCATTTAGATTGTTACGAACTCTCCACACAGATTTATGTCAGGATCTACGTAAGCGTAAGTGATAGTGGTCAAGGCAATGTTTATTATTTCTTTAGTCAGCCGACTATATTCAGCTGTGTGTAAAATCAAATCAATACTCCCTACGAAAATTGCCTTTCGTTAGTGACAGGTAACACAAGTGGATACCCTATACTTCTATATTATTGTAAGGAAAATGCAGATAGAATACCATTTATCTGCATAAATACTTTTTAATACTAATCTCCGTGAAGAACAACAAGAACTTACAGCCTCGGGTGACGTCATAATCAGTCAAAAACAAATACCATGCCAGACAATGGTCGTGCAGAGTAGTTTGTTTTACAATAGCTGCATAAACACGCAGATAAAACAAACCCCACGACGTAACACGCACTACACTACTGTCTAGCGAATAAACTACAGGGCTTTTTTATAAGAGAACATCCAACTCTAAAACCAAACTGCCTTGAGATCAAATATACAAAAGATAAAACAGAACTTATTGATGAAGGTTGTTTTATTTTAGCGCATGTGAAAAATATCACATATGGTAGTGTCAGAAACAGGGTTTAGATTAAAGTCAATAGCAGTTAAGCTATCTGATGTCTCCCTTCGTCGAAACCGTACTTCTTACAGCACTCGCGTCGCTCTCTTTGTTCGCTTTACATCACTGTCACTAACAACAAATTTTCTACAGAAATCTTGAACAACGCCGAGGCCACTGGGGTCCCTGTGATGATGTCAGAAAACACAAGAAATCCGTCTCAACCTTTGTTTCCAGTAATACTTTATACACATGCCTTCTTTTTATCTAAAGCATGTACAACATGTTTCTAACCAACGTGAAACACTTTTATTGATGGATGCTGATTACAGAATAGTTCCACAAGTAATGATTCTAAGCCTAAGCAGACATACGTGCGTCTCAGAGGTTCCAAAGATTAATGCCTATCTAATGGTGGCAGTGATGGAAAGTGAGCGCAGATCTTATTTTTGCTTGGGAGAACTTTACCAAACACTAGGAAGTCGGCTTAAGTGATCCCTCTAGTGAGATTAGTACTATATGGCTAATGAGGGCAGAACCTAGAAGCTGGTTCCCAGTCATTTGGCAGCAACCAGGTAAGATTGTCAGGTACAATAACCATGATTTTAGTAGGAAAGAAAAGCCGCTTGGCGGGTGTACTATTATTCAAATAATACTTATATATACCTCAAATAATAAGTATACGGCGCGAACTGAACAAAAACCGCATCGAATTTTGTCAGAAATATTTTGTCACCATTAAAGGTATAGCGCATTTTTCACACCCCATTTGGACACGCAATTTATCAAGGTAATCACAGCATTTTGTTGACGGGAGATATCGGAATTCCAGGAGGAGTTTTCGTGACTTAATACGTCTTTCATCTTACATCAAGAATTACAAATTGATTTAACACAAAACCAATGTCACCGCCTGGATATACCTGTAATAATATATAAAAACACACATGAACAACCAGTTCCGGCGAGGTTCTCTTGCAGCAAAGTCCGGACAAGGGAATCTTTTATTGTTTTTTCCCAGCTAATGTACAACATTCATCTACATGTATGTCCTAACCATGTTAATTATGGAAGAGTTTTCAGACGTAGAAGAATCGTTGACGGGACTAGTTCGAAGCAAAACGTGAAGGTCATTAATTGGATATACATGTAGGAGTTTTTAAAAAAAACTTCAACAGTTTCAGGGAGGTGAACTTGTTACAAAACCGGAACAGAAAAACCTTTTAAAACACTTTTTTTTTATCCAGGGAAGCACTGCATTCTGCATGCAGGAAACGTTTAGCGATTTCCAAAAGGGCATTGTCTCTTGCCCCAAACAAAATAAACGGGAAAAAATGGACTTCCTCCCTACCTGGAAACGGCTTCAACTGCACGTGATATGATTACATTCAAATCACTCTGTGCCTCCGACTCGAGTAACACGTACGGAGGTTTAGATAAAACTGCGGGAAGTCGTTATATTGTCAAAAATAAAACTCCAAAACGCTTTACTGTCAACTAGCATGCGAGCGAGATAAAACAGACAACATCTTAAAAGTAGATTGGTAACGGGATAGACATACATGGAAGTACGTTATCGTGTGTAGAATTTTCGGTGAAACAAGCGGTGGATATTCGTGCTTTCGATAAAGGAGGACATCGGTGTTAACAGGGTATACAGACCTAAGCGTGGGTTCTACCTTGTTACATAATAAGACAATAACATATCAAGAAGACATGATACAGATTTAGTTTAACCTTGAAGTCTGAGCTGATGATTTCTCATCGACTTTCCAACAAACTTTCTGGCCAAAACCTAACATATATAAACTGGACCGAGGCAAAGGAGCAAATCGATAGCCTTGATAACCTGAACAGGATACATCAAGATAATGCACATTACTTAAAACGCTGTTACTGTTTTAGGTAAGCAGTTGAATAGATCCAGTAAATCTGGCGGCATTGCGCCTGCAAAATATAAATCCTGAAAAAAGGCAAATTTTTTGGTGCAGAACAGACTCTACCTGCAGCAGAAAATAACAGACATCCCAAAAGTATAATACTTTATAATATAAGTAAAGGCCTACAACATAGAGAGTAAGATAAGAGCAGCCGGCAAATGGTAGCACGTAACCTGTGACCTCTTATCAATTTACCTTGTAGGGTTATATTCTAACCCTTCATGCAAATGCATAAATTGTAACAATTTGCAAGCCTCCTAACACCATGGCTTAAGAAGAATTTGGTAAAACAATATGCAGTGATGTTAATTGCAATTTATTAGACGTCACTGGTTTAGAATTACTCAAAATGCTCTGTTGTCATCACATTAAACATACAATCACATTAAAGCAATGCAAGGGGAACAGATCAGGAACAGACTGGGCTTTGAAATTGCTTTTATCACTTCCATTGATTGTTTTACATGTGACGACCAGACATTTTTTTCTAGTGAAACGCTTACATTTTATGTTCCACCGTCAGTTGGAACATCGAATTGCTTTCATTATACACTAATTATTGTTTTAACATTGCCGAAACTGGTTCACAACCATCGTAATATAGTTGAGCAGAATTCCACGAACAAATGATACATAATATTATATATTATATAATGAGAAGTATAATTATTCTCCAGCTGCTGCGAGCTTCACTTAGAATTGTTTTCTTGGTTACTGTACAAATGGTGGCTTCAGCAAAAGGCCAGTTTACAAAAAAGTCTCCCTCTAAACACATCGATTTGCAATTATTGTCATCCCCGATGAATGGATTATTCTATGGCACTAGGCCATGGAAAAGAAGCTTCATTCTAAGTCGCACTACATCTCCACGTGGGGGTGGAAAAAATATCAAGTTACAAATACGGGCGTCATTTTCCATCTAAGGAAACCCAAGGCCTTAATTTGACACTAATGTGGAATAAAAACCACGGGGAAATAAGCTTGAAATATGTAGTGATTTGCATAGTACCCCGGTTTTTGCGTGAATTAAACAATCAATCAGTTTTGCGTCTCGTTTTATAAACCTGGAATCGGAAATTGGTTTGTTTTTGCGATGACTTATAGTCGGCGGTTTAAGTAAGGTTAATCATTGCTCTCCGTCATTCTCCGTTGTTTAGGGAGAGGTGATCGAATAAACAAATGAGACAATAAATACCATTCAAATACATAAATAAATAGTCTGGCAGCAGCCTGTGGGTGACCGTTTGCCTCCCCGGGCTCTGCTCGGTTTCCTTTTATCATAATTCTGGCGGCCTTCGTGTAATTGACGTAATCCATATAACTGACTTGGGCGTAAAACACCAATCAAATTTATAATTTAGAAAAACAAAGTATATCTTTAAAAATTATATCCAGCATCAAATTATATGTTTAAACGTTATACAGCATGTATTAAGTACACTTCTCTTCTCCAATTATTCGCTGAGCACGATAAATCAGTTGGCAAGTAGAAGTTCCGCTGGATTTTCCATCACACAAATATGCGTGATTTTCCAAGTTAAACATTTTAAAATCGTTTTTCACCGGAATTTCTGTTTGGAGATAGGAGATGATGAAGTGGTCTTTACACTATCGGTTCTGGCGAGGATAACACGTTACAAAGCGAGAATTATCGAGGTTGATCTTTAGCGTCAATGTTCTCGCACGAGGCAAAATGAACTTGGTATAATTCGGTTCGTCGTTATACATGTCTGTAGGAATCTCTGAAGTATTTTTATGCTCAGTGGCGTTCGTGTACTTAAACATAAGTTGTCCATTTGGAAGCTTACACATAAGGTTTTATACTTACACGGGAAAAGACAAACCGCCTTCGCTGAGATGGGTAACCCTAACGTCTACAATGACTATATTGTATCTCCACACCCTCCCTGGTTGAGTAACTTTAAATTTCAATTTATTTCAATTTAAACAGCAAGATCACCTATTTGATTGATCTGATCCGGACGAAATTTTGCTCACTTTAGTTCACAAAAGTTTGTGAAGTTGTCACAGCTATAATCGAGTCAACCATCTCGAGACTGTAGTCATTGCTTTCGATAAAAATACATTATACGATGCAAGGTTGAAAGAAACAAAAGCCACATTGTACTTCACTATTGTGATAAAACATTAAAACACTAAAAGTGATATTAGTAAATACGCGCTAGGGGGGAATGGGAAATCCCCCTGTGCAAAAAAATATTTAAATTCCCACAGATTCGTGGAAAGGGTACTTGCACGTTAAAACGCCCTGCACAGGTTACAAGAATGCGTTTGTGTTTTCAAAAGTAAAGAGGCCACCGTGAAGCCAGGATGTCGTCGGGAAAGTAATGCTGTACCTAGACTCTTGTTACCTGCCCTGTTCTATTAACGTAAGGCCCAGTACAGACTTCCTTCATTGTTCAACTCGAGGCTGTTTCATTGGCGGGGATATACTCTAGGCAGAGGTGCTAGATTAACGATTTCTAACTGTTAGGGAGAGCGCAAGCGCTTGAGAAGTCTCCTGTAGGAAGCAGTACTGTGCTAGAACCACATGTGATAGGAGCGTGCATCCTGTTTTCACAGTGAGGTAAATCCTTCTAAGTTTGACACAAGTGACAGGTATGTGCGTCTACGTGGACGTGCAACACAACCATGGCAACTCGTGGGCAATTTTTCCTTCTTCAAGTAGGGAATAACTTCAAAGATAAAAGATTTTTTGTATCCAGTTGGCCGATACAGCAATGTTATCCAAACACACCTTCAAACAATCCACCGGTTTGAGTGGAAGGAAACCAAATTCTACCTTACTTACTTTAAGGTGTTTTTGACAGATTTTCACAGATTTATTTTAGCTTTAAAGACAAATGTTAGGTCACGGGTGGATGAATTTGATAACGATGAAATTGATAGCTGTACTCTTTACGACCGTGTCAGTGAGGAATTCCCCCAAAGACTTGGTTCACGAATAGCTGACCTATTTGGGAAGAAGGAGGCTGTCATCATTCAAAGATAGGTTTGCGAACAGCCAATCAGAAAGCTACCTTAGGTGCTATGGTGGTGGTGTGTACTTGACCCCACATGTCAATCGGGTCAAGGACTACTGGGAAGAAAATAACACCGGATGTTGAAATGCCTCTTGTGTCACGTGATTATTACATCCCTTGGTATTTGGCTGCATGAAGACGAGGCGGTTGTTTTTTCAATTAAATGCGCACGAAGTGGAGCCAAAATACTCTCATCACAAGCTAATTATTGTTTGAAGATGGTGTAAATTGGATTCTAACAACCTGCAAATTGGCATCCAGAAATAGAGTAAGACGGACAATTGTTAATGGCCCAGGGATAGTCTAACGCTCATAAAAAGAGACCGTCCATCAGTTGCAACTGATTAAATCGGCAAACATATTTCATGGAGGCCCTTGTCAGATGACCAGAGAGCAATTGATAAGTCAGCAATATGTCCGAGGTAGGCATATTCAAATTAATAGACACAGTACGGCTAAAGTCAGGGCAATTTATTCTACTGGCTGATAATTAGGTTGTCGCAATTTATTGCCCCCAGTTGTTGGCGTTCACCCTGTTATATCCCAAAGGAGATAGAGTCAACTAAATGTCCGAAAGTTCCTATTGACGTCCACCTAGCAACATTTCTTGAATTAAATCTACTTCTGATGGGAAATAAACTCCTTAAAATTGTCAGGTCAACCGGTTGATTCAACTGATGCATTCTTACAGCGTTGAAATTGTAGCAGTGTGCTTCACCAGACCCACTCTGTACAAGGTAAAGGTACGAAATTGACCTGTGTATGTTCCGTGGTTGTTATTCATTGGTAACAATGTAAACACAGGTGACTAAGTCAGACTTGTTTAATTGTTCTGTTGCATAAATACAGCCACTATTTTCAGCTGATCATTTTTCTTACCGTGCGAAATCAAGGGAATTTTACCTTTCCTAATTCCACTGGAATGGTTTGAGAATTGGGGAATGGGCTTGTAATTAGCAGATTTCTTCGCTCTCACTTCCTGTGAGCTTCGGGCTCTGTTTCATTATTATGCCTAATTTGGTTTAATCCGGGGTAACAGGGTGTATGCATCGTGTTGAATTAGATTGCCCCGTTGGATATATGAACAGTTATAGCGCAACTGAGATACATAATTTATTATAAACAACTCGACAATACACGATTTGAATACTGATTTCACTCAGTCGCCTAGAATACACCTTTCGTCTTTACAACATCATAGAAAACAACTGACTGCTTCTCTTTCTCCTTGCACTGTATTCATTCTTTAGTGAGTTGTGTTGTACGTCGTTTTGGGAATTTGCCTTGCGGTTATTGAACTGGAACGTCCACCTTGGTTGACGGCTGTTAAACGATTGTCTGTTTCATCGCATAGATTCGGTGACAGTTAGAGGTCAGTATTTAGAGTGTGTTTGTTTGCAAATTCCAACATTCGTTGAGGATGAACTGTTTACCATTAATATGGTGTACACATCTGTATCTCACATGGCAGAAATTTCGTGAGTAACTTGTCAGGTCGGTGGTTTACCCCGGACATTCCCGTTTCTTCCAGACGCAACTAAAACTAAACGCAAAGGAATAATTTAAAAATCTCGATTATGGCGTTAACCAACTATCAGATAAAGAAAAACAGAAAAATGGTAATCGAAATGAACAGTATTGGTACTGGGCTAATCTGTGTGTCCTGATCTGTGTTCGGACCCGTTCATTTCTAAGGTTAACATCTGCGTGGAGATTTTAGTAGCGCCACTTGGCGGTACCTTCTCGTCATTATGGAGTTACCTCCCCTCCGTTTGTTTTTTTTTTTTTTAAATATCGTACCTATCGACGATTTTTAAAGCATCCGTTTTACAGACACAGAAAGGTCTGAGAGCTATCCCTGTCTGGGTTACCAGAGCGAGGAGTGGATTCAACGATAGGCAGGTGTAGAAGTTGTCTTTCTCTGAACACATTGTCATCCACGTTGACTGGACCATCTAATAGGACTAGGTCATGGAAAGATGTTTAACGGTAAGCCCCTCTACATCTCCATGCAAGGGAGGACAAATACGGCGATGAAAAAACAAAGATCTTTATTTATTTATTTATTTGATTGGTATTTCACGCCGTACTCAGGGATATTTCACTTATACGACGACGACCAGCATTATGGCGGGAGGATGTTGGCAGACCTTCCCGCGTACGACCGGAGAAGAGACCTGCATGAACTGATCTTAACTTAAAATGACTGCCAAATAAACGCGGAAACAAGAATGAAACGTGCAGTGACTTCCATAGTAACCCTGTCCGAGAATTAAACGGACAATCAAATGGTCTGGCACTTCGTTTTAAAAAAATGGAATCCAGAAAACACACGAGACCTATATGTCAGTGGTTTCATTCAGGTAACAGTTTGCTCTCCGTGAGTTTACGTTGTTTAGGAAGCCTCAAAATGCCATTCTACACAGGGTATGTGAAAGTGGAAAATACAATTATGGAACGTAGTTTTGATCATCAACTTCAAGAATAGTCAAATCGAGGGTTCTCGGTAGTTGTATGACAAAAACTATGTAGACATTGGTATACTTAGCGCAAACTAACAAACACACGATGATTCAAACGTCAGTACTCGTGTTATGTGATATTAACACAAGTAAACTATTAAAGATGTGCCCGGTCATACTTGGGAAAGTCTGCCAGCAACCTGTGGATGGACGAGGGGTTGCCCTTGATTTCGCTATGTTCTACCATACATTAAAGATGAGGAGAAGGGCTAAACCATTTAAGATATGGCTAACGGTGTCTCAGCACGGTAACTCATGCTCAAAGCAGTTAAGGTATAAAGCACACGGTTTCCTCAGATAAACATAAATCCTTTTCTAAAACTTAACTCAAATTCAAATTGCGTTTATATGCCACAGTATCAAGTTTCTCCGCATCTGAAGTTGTAAACAGGCACTATTCGCATATTGGTATGTTTGTTGCTTCATGTATCCGCGGGCAACGTAATATCTTCATCGGCATGCAAGATTGTGACATGCAAGATTGCGACTAATCTTTATTTCTATCTCCAGACTAGATCAATACCGTTTCCATGACAAACTGTGTGCGTTAATTCATGAATCCGTCCTAAACGACAGGATATAAATCTAATCTGTGTGGAAATCGCATCGTAAGGTCAGCTAACGATCAAGATGGTCGAGGTAATAACAATAACGTCCGTTCTTCGTGACAGCCTAGTTTACTGCTCGCTTCGAGGATTTTTCCAGCCATCTAGATACTGACTTCTTTGTCTTACGGTTGAACAACACGGCAAGTTATATAGTCGTCAGAATTGTTACGAATCCCGTCTTTAAATATTGTATTATATTTTTTTGTTTATTATTGAGCTTTCCTGGTGAGTGTGTGACCTACATTTTCCCCTTTGCGTACGTTATAGCCTGTACGATAATTCAGTCGAGCGTTCTCGGTTCTTCGGTGTTGTAAACATCTTTACGATCAAACCATCAAGAATTTTCTTTACGTTAATCTATAAAATATAAGCGAAGGAGTTGTAAAGCTGGCAGTCTTTGTCAGTTGTCGATAAAAACATGCGTATCTCAGTTTTGCTTTGACTGCAGCTACCCTTATGTCCAACGTAGCGATCTAATTCAACACGATGAATATACCACCTTTGACATGGGTTAAGCAGAATTAGACACAATCATAAAGCACAGTGCCAGAGATTCTGAACACCTCTGTCCATATTTACTTACAAGAGAATTCATTCAATGAGTACTCATTGTAAAACTCAAAAAACTTGGATTGAAAGCGTTTGATGGAATAACCTTGACACACTGTTTTTTTTCTGTAATAACTTGTGACGTTGATTGAAATCGTCACACAGCACGCAGGATCTAACAAATACTACATGTATTATGTGCACGCGCTATGCAGGACCTTTCGGTATAGTGCTGTCCAAGTAAGGGTGATTTACAATGTCAATATTGAAACTGTCTCTCTTGTGGTAAAGTCTGTGGGAGAGTAAACCACTTGGGTCTCTGTAGAAATATTGGTCCAGATAAGATGTGCCATCTGAAGAGTCTGTGGTTTCCTATAAATCCATGGTGGATAAATATCTTTCACAGCCTTTGCATATTGCTACAACCCAAACTGTCTGTATTACAAAGGGATGGCTTGTTCGAAATACACGGCAGTTTAGCCGCACAAAAAAGTAACCAAAACCAGCAGATTTTTATTTTATAACAATTTATTAGGTTTAACAAGAACAGACAACAAGTTTAACAGGAAAGGATAGCAGTATCTATACAAATACTAAAATACTTACATGTACAACCGTCAAGTCCAAACGGACACATATACTCCACAATGCTTAAAAATTGCACAGAGGCAATATTGATAAGAGGGAAAATCCACAGTATAACTGAGTGTATGACCAAATATACACAAAATTCCACAGACACGGTCCGTGTACTAATAGGCACTGTGTACACAAGAACACAAATTAAATATACAAGTTCAGACTGAACAAGTGCACGGTGGAGATATGATATAACAAAGCCAGCGGCTATAAAGACACCAAACTTCAGCACAAAAGGCCTACTAAAGTAATACACAGCGAAAGCATCCAAACTCTCAGTAATTCTCCTTTCTCCTCCTTTCACCTGCTTTCATAGGTCTTACATAGACTGGTGGAATTTACTAGAATAAGAAAATTTTTGAACACTTGTTGTAAACAAACAGGCCCCGAACTGAACGTATTCTGGAACATTCTAAGGCAGAGGCAGACAGCAGGGCCTGAACTCAGCATATGTAAACAGTGGCAAGCTAAATTTAGAAGCTGACGGCAGTTGTGCACATAGCACACCCTTTTGTGGAAAAAGTTTTCCTAACTTGTTTTTTTACTTTCAGTATATGTTAAACAATATATGTTAAACAATAATATATACAACATTGTAAAACCACATGCAATTAAACATTTTATACACAACTTATACACGACATAAGCAGTGTACAATAACATTATCTTTTCCCTTAACATGTTGCGACAATAAACTCCACCGTAACAATCTCTGATTCTTTCACTTAACTTTCTGTAGAAACACAAGTGGATTGTGATCAGTATTTATAATCACAGGTTGTCTCAAAGCTGTTACACAAACTTCAAAATGTTGTAGAACTAAAATAAGAGACAAATATTCTTTTTCAACAGTTGAATAATTTCTCTGAAACTTGTTAAGTTTACAGGAAAAGAAACAAACTGGATGATCAACACCAAGATTGTCTTCCTGAAGCAAAACAGCACCTACAGCAACATCCTGAAAAATAACATCAGTTCTTGATGGTACATCCGGAAAAAAATGTGAAAACTCATAAACAAGTTCAGACAGTTGCTGTTGCTGAATGGGTTCCAGATGTTGCAGTTTAGAATCAAGTTGTTTTAAGACATCTGAATTCTGAAGCTTCAAAGAATTGAGTTTAGAATCAACCAACTGTTCGCCAATGTCATCTGCATTACAGCAACTCTGGTCAATGTCAGCAGCAACAACATTAACAGAATGTACAGCAGTGTTGTCAGTGTCATTTCTGACATTCTGACATAACTGACTTGATTTGCGTCGATCAGGTGTTTAAACAACACAGTTAAGCTCACTCAGCTTTTTTGTCAACAAAATATGGACCAAAATATCTGACATCAAAGCATTTAGCAGGTACAGGTAACAATACTAAAACTTTCTGACCAGGCTGAAATGACCGAACAAGAGATTGCTCATCATATCTACGTTTCATATTCTTCTGAGTACATTCAAGATTGGCTTTAGCCAATTCACATGATCTGATAAGCTTAGCACGAAAATCAGATACATAATCCAACAGATTTACATTACTTGTGTAATCATTGAGAAACTATTCCTTGAAAATTAACAATGGTCCTCTAACAGTATGTCCAAATACTAAATCAAATGGACTGAAACCCAGTGATTCTTGTACTGACTCTCAAACAGCAAACATAAGAAATGGACTACCTTCATCCCAGTCTTTCTCTGTGTCATAACAATGAGTCTTAATCACGTTCTTTAATGTTTCGTGAAATCTTTCAATTGCACCTTGACTTTCTGGGTGGTAGGCAGAAGACTTGTATTTTTAATGCCTAACTGGTACATAACTTGCTGAAAAATACCAGACATAAAGTTTGAACCTTGATCAGACTGTATGGATTTGGGTAAACCAAACAGAGTAAAAAACTTTGTTAAAGCTTTGACAACAGACTTGGTGTTTATATTCCTTAAAGGAACAGCCTCGGGAAATCTGGTTGCTGTACACATAATAGTTAACACTTACTGATTCCCAGACTTCGTCTTAGGTAGAGGACCTACACAATCAATCAATTAATATTCTGTAGAATGGCTCTTGAAAAGCTGGTACAGGCTCTAATGGTGCCTTAGGAATAGTCTGATTAGGCTCACCCACTACCTGGCATGTATGACATGATTTACAAAACTGGGTTACATCTCCCTTTAATCCTGGTCAAAAGAAGTGGTTCAGTATCCTGTAGTAGGTCTTGTTAACACCCAAGTGACCAGCTAATGGCATTTCATGTGCCATACGTAAATTTCATTTCAGTATACCTTAGGTACAACAATCTGATGTTTAACAGCCCAGTCATCATCAACAGATACGTCAGGTGGTCTCCATTTACGCATAAGTATATCAGACTTGACATAATAACACACAGGTTCAAATGAAATAACACAATCATCGAGAGCTCTGTCAAACAAACATGAAATTTCTGGGCCTTTATGCTGTTCAGTTACAACCTGATGTTTAGAAACATGTGATATGTCACTAGGTGTACAATGGTCTGATTCATCATTATCAATGCAGTCGCCTTGAGTAAACATTTGTGTAAGAAATGTATCTTGTAAGTCCGTTACTCTGTTTTTGCCGTTATCAGAATGTTTGTTTGACATAGACGGCGTTACAGCACAAGAGGGATACAAATATGGAATTTCTTTCTCAACAGGATCAACAGTTTGATTTAAACACGGTTTATCAGTTACAATAGGATTAACCATTACTTTGTCACCAGCAAGATCATTACCAAGTAGTAGATGAATTCCTTTAAAAGGCAAAGTAGGCCTAATGCCGACAGTAACAGGACCCGAAATAATATCTGATGACAAGTAAGCTTTGTGAAGAGGCACAGATTCAAATTCAGAAGAGCTTACACCTCTAATTAATACATTTGATCCAAAATATGACTTATCAGAAAATGGCAAAACATCTTGTAACAATAGAGACTGAGAAGCTCCCGTATCTCTTAATACCCTGATCTTTGTATCACAAGACATATCACTTTTAAGTGAGACTTTACCGTCACAAATAAATGACTCAAAAACCTTCATAACATCATCCTGTGAATTCTGTGTACAATCTACTGGTGGAGTCTTAACATAATCAAATGCATGAACATTGTTCACTATGTCAGGCTTTTTAGCAGTAACACACAAACCAGTAGGCTTGGAGCCACCCTCCTGTTCTTGCCTTCTCTTTAAAGCATAACAATTTGACATGACATGGCCTGGCTTCCTACAAAAATTACATGTAACCCTGCTAAACTGTCTATCAGTAAATGTATGGTCAGACCTTCGTTGAGTAGTGTTCGAATTAACAGGTCTTCTTTGCCCACCTGATTTGTCAAAATTTTGAGTCTGTTTTGGTGGGGCTGAATTTGAGTTAAATGAACTGCTGAAAAAGGGTTGAGGCTTTCTAAATGTAGACGGCTTTTTCTGAAGTGAGACCGTATGTGTAACCGTGTAAGTATTGGCCATAGTGGCTGCTGCTTCCAATGTATCAGCCTCTTTGTCCTCAATGAAAGTTCTGACATCATCATTAATACACCTTTTAAAGTCTTCAATCAGAATGATCTGTTTTAACTTTTCATAATCATTACCTACACTTTTAGCAGAACACTTCCGCTCAAACAATTGTTCCTTCCGCCTAGCAAATTCAATGTAAGTCTGATCTTTTTTCTCAAAATTTCTAAAGTTCTGCCGATAGGCCTCTTGCACAAGCTTATATCTTTTTAAGATAACATCTTTCACAAAATCATAATCTGCAGCCTGTTCTGTTGATAACTCTGTGTATATATCCATAGCTTTGCCAGTTAACACAGTCTGTAAAAGGGTAGTCCAAAACTTTTTAGGCTACTCTAAATATTGAGCGATCTTCTCAAACTGTAGAAAATATTTATCTACATCAGTCTCACGAAATTGTGGCTCCAATCTTATGTTTCTATCGACGTCAGAAAAAACTTAAGCCAGACCTATCTCCATCTAGTTTCCTCGCTTCAAATTCGCTCTGAAGTCTCAATTTCTCCAATTCGAACACTCTTTCATTTTCCCTTTTTCTAAACAATCTTTCTTTTTCGTTTTCTTCTTCTTTAAACAATCTTTCGTCTTCCTTTTATTTAAACAATCTTTCATCTTCCTTTTCTTTAAAGAATTTTTCATTTTCCTTTCCTTTAAACAATCTTTCATCTTCCTTTTCTTTAAACAATCTTTCATTTTCCTTTTCCTTCAGTTCTAACTCCTTCAGTCTTATTAGAGTGGAATCATCGCCTCAGGCCTGTACGCATCTAATGCACTTTCATCAAACTCCTGTAATTCCACCAAACATTTAGCAATACTAAACTGCATATCTTTCTTGCGTAAGGATCTTTTGATATTAAGATTCAGGTACTTGCTTAAAGCATACAAATCATTCTTATTTAACACATCAAAAATGTCCTGATCTGGCGCTTCCATAAACTCGTCGGGCTTAAAATTCGACAAGATGAATAAAATCTGCTGCCAAAATTTACTACCAAGTCAAAGGCTAGAAAAATGACACAACTTACACAAAATCCTTTCAATTCCAATTCAAATTCACTTCCCGGACAAACCCCCAATTTGTTACAACCCAAACTGTCTGTATTACAAAGAGATGGCTTGTTCGAAATACACGACAGTTTAGCCGCACAAAAAAGTAACCAAAACCAGCAGATTTTATTTTACAACAATTTATTAGGTTTAACAAGAACAGATAAGACTTTTACAAATACTAATGTACTTAAGTTTAACAAGAAAGGATAGCAGCATCTAAACAAGTACTAAAGTACTTACATCTGCAACGGTGTCAAGTCCAAACGGACACATATACTCCACAATGCTTAAAAATTGCACAGAGGCAATATTGATAAGAGGGAAAATCCACAGTATAACTGAGTGTATGACGAAATGTACACAAAATTCCACAGACACGGTCCGTGTATTAATAAGCACCGTGTACACAAGAGCACAAATTAAATATACAAGTTCAAACTGAACAAATGCTCGGTGGAGATAGGATATAACAAAGCCAGAGGCTATAAAGACACCAAAATTCAGCACAAAAGGCCTACTAAGGTAACACACAGCGAAAGCATCCAAACTCTCAATAATTCTCCTTTCTCCTCCTTTCACCTGCTTTCATAGGTCTTACATAGACTGGTGGAATTTACTAGAATAAGAAAATTCTTGAACACTTGTTGTAATCAAACAGGCCCCGAACTGAACGTATTCTGTTACATTCTAAGGCAGAGGCAGACAGCAGGCCCTGAACTCAGCATATGTAAACAGTGGCAAGCTAAATTTCGAAGCTGACGGCAGTTGTGCACATAACAATATATATGTATTGTCTAAAGCCAACATATCATCCATACACAGTTTAGTGAATGAGAGAGATCGGGCCTGGTGAGGACTACTGCTTAATAGTTCCTGCATATGGTGATATTCATATAACACATATAGGTCGGCCAAAGGGGGGCATAATTTTTACCCATCGGAATATAGCAATACATTGTCGATGTATGGTTTCCAGTATTCCACATAGATGTTGTTAATGAGAAATTCAAGCAACTCACTGGATATGGAAACATCCCATGAATGGTAACCCTATGTATGTATGTAGTTGAACTGAAGAAGGATTTGTTGCCTTTGATGTTGATGTAACGGTGATCGGTTTTATTAAACTGTTAAATCCACGTGAGGAATCGTAGTATAGAGAATGGAGAAATCTCAAAAAGAGATGCCTTTATACTGTACGTGTATTTAAGCTTCTTGTACTTTGGTGAGACGTTTCGAGCTTTGAACTATCTGCATACAGATAACGTCTTGATTTTTTGCAATTGCATAAATTTAAGCGTCAAGTCCGACATCCATATACCATTCGTAGTCCGTAAAAGGCGTTCCAAGTCGATAATAGCAAGATCCATTTCCAAAACAACGTTTTACACTAGGGGCCGTAAAGGTAGCCATGCTCATTACATCAGCATGATGCCTTATGAACAGTTGCAATTAAAGCGAGACCGAGATACCTGTTTAATTATTTGACCTGGAACTCATTCACGGATAGCGAATTTGAACTTATAGATATGGAATTCATGCCTGGAATATTCACTGTCTGCCCGGCATCATTGAAAACTGATGACCGCTTCTCTCTTGTGTGTTACCGGCTTTATTTCTTATTTGTATAATTTCTTACATACCTTTGTTTTGGGAGTTAGTGTAAAACGTTGTTTTGGAAATGGTTAAATGGTTAAATGGTATTAGATACAGTTTGAAAATGACGAGCCTTACAGACCCTAACCGATCAGACTGTTAGATTGTTACAGACCCTAACCGAGACAAACGTGAGTTTTTCCTCTGACAAGAACCTGTAGAAGTAAGTCCACCTTCTTGCCGTTCTTGTAAAGGCTCAGGGGACCTATTATCCAAGTGCCCAGTACTGACTAGGAAAGAGGATCTAAAGCCAGTGGCTTCTGTTAACGGTAGTTGTAAATCAGTAAGGCCACAAGTAAAGATGTGAGTGTTGGGCCTAGTCAGTCTTTGATGTTGGCAAATATGATTCCTACACATTCTGATAAGTCCAACAGGCATGTTTTGATCCAGAGTATTAATAGAAAGTTTATGTCCATTTCTGGAGGTTACCCGTAACTCTCATTTAGTTACTGGTTTAGTAACTGTAGGGATTGTTAATACTTTGCCTGTGGAAGGTATTTCCTTTTTGCTGGGTAATGACTTAGCGGGAGATAAAGTTAAGGTGTGTCTGTAGTGTTCCGCTTTTGGACGAAAATACAGAAGGCTTACATGAGTGGTTTCCAGGCATATTTCCCTCGTCTGCTGTTACCAGGTCACAGAAAAGAGCTAGGAAGAAGAACGACAATTCTTCTATTACCAGAATGATAAGTTGCTCTGAAGTGGTTAAACAACAACCGGCAGATCCTGAATTAAAGGAATTAAGTAGGTGTGCTTTGTCTGTGGAGGAAACAGATGATGTACCTATTGGTTATTCCATGGAGGATGAGCTGTTGAGAAAAATGTATAGACCCCCTAATGTATCAGCTTAATTAAGCAGTTTAATTCCACAGCTCACCACCCTCAATCCCACGGGGCTTTGGAAAGACACCACCAAACCAAGAAGAGTGCTCTTCGAGCATATTGTATGGAATACACTAAAGATTGGGACATAGGGGTTACATACGTATTGTTTGCCACTAGGGATACTGCTAATGAGTCCATTTCAGTTGGTGTATGGTCATGACGTTAGAGGTCCTTTGGTTTTGATGAAGGAGCCTATCTTGGCCAGGGAAACGGAAGGAAACTTATTAGAGTATGTTTCTCTGTTTCGGGACAGGTTTTATAAATCCTGGGAAATACCCCGTGCTCATCTGAAGATCTGTACTATGAAAAGAAGGCTAAGCCAAGAAGTTTTTCTCCTAGGGATCGGATTCTAGTTTTGTTGCCCCTACCTCAGGAAGGCGTTTAGTGGACCATATAAGGTTGTAAAGAAAGTTAACGATGTTAACTACATTACTAGTACACCTGATCATAAGGAAAATTGAAAGAGTATGTCATATTACAATTTCAATTTCCGTGACTCAAGTCAGTAGCTTGTGGCTAGCACAGTAGTAAATCATGTAGAGGAGAGTGGTGTGTTGTCTACTGCATGTTTTGAGTCTAAAGAGCCAGGTAGCATTCAAGTTTAAAAACCCAGGTGTATTGAGCCATTTAGATAAAGTCTTAAGTCATCTTTCTAAAAGTCAGAGACAGGATATTTCTAAGTTGCTCGAGACTTATCCTAAGATATGTTCCGATGTGCCAGGTTGTACTAGTGCTGCAGTACATGGTGTAGATGTAGGAGGGGCGGCACCGATCAAACCGTACCCCTACAGAATTAACCCTGCAAAGTTAAGCCTGTTAACCAGGATATACAGTAGACACAGGGATTAGCAAGGGTGACTGGTGTTGTAATTATTGTAACTATCCCTGAGCTCGATGGTCCTGTACGCCTTTGTGTGGATTACAGAAAGGTCAATGTTGTAACCAAGACAGACTCTATTTCCCGTACTGAGGATTCCACTGATACAGTAGGAAATGCCAAGCTTATTACTAAGCTTGATCTTCTTAAGGGTTACTGGCAGGTACTGTTAACAGATAGGGCTAAGGAGATATCTGCCTTTGCCACTCCTTCGAGGTTTTATTAGTTTCGAGCGGCAACGTTTCAGAGATTAGCCAGTAAGATTTAGAAGGCCTGGAATTGTCTGCAGTTTATATAGATGACACTCTTATTGCGAGTGACAAGTGGGAAGACCATTGTAAACATCTGGAGAAATTATTCTCTAGATTGTCTTCAATATTTTTAGTGATATCTTAAGAAGACAGAAATTGCCAAAGGACAAGTGACATCCCTGGGTGATGATGTTGGCGGTGGACAGGTAGTCCAGGTCCAGGCCAGGTCCACCTACTAGTGAAAAGGACATTGCTAGAGTGCTTGAGGTGCGGTTGTTACCGGAAGTTTGTACCCAATTTCAGCGATGTTGCTTCTCCGTTAACAGTAGCTTAAAATGAATGTCAAGTTTGTAGGGTGGGATAGTTGTCAGTCAGCTTTTGACGGGATAAAGGCCCTTCTATCTAACACTTCTATTGTTCTGATAATGTCACTGTGTATACTGATCACAACATGTTGACATTCTAAGAACAAAAATCAGAGATTATTACGATGGTGTTGGACCTTACAACCTTATGCACTGGAGATTGTGCATATTGTGGCTAAGGATAGCATTGTGGCTTTCATGCAATCCAGAGCCTGACTGAGATTTGTGTGTATGTTTCTTTGTATATGTGCATATATGCCTTGTAATATTATTTTGTTGTTTATTTTATCTTTTTCTTTAAGGAGCAAGTGTTGAGATCCCAGTCTTTAAATACTGTATTTATATTTTTTCCTGAGCTTGTCTGGTCAGTGTCTGACCTATATTTTCCCCTTTGTTCACGGTATAGCCTGCGCCGCAATTCAGTTGAGCGTTTTCGAGGCTTCGGTGTCAATTCGTGTCATTGTAAATACGATATACCTTTTGGACATATGTAATCGGTGTCCTAAACACGATCAAACCATCAAGAATTTTTCTTAAGTTAATTTATAAATATGAGCGACAGATTTGTGAAGCTCGCAGTAATTTACTCAAGTCCATTTGGGAGCAGTCATATTTACTGTGATTTATTGTGAAAGATTTTACCGCGTTTGGAGATATCGGCTTTCAAGTCATTCGACATTTGTCATTTGTACTCGCTTTTCTGTACGCAGCACTTTATGAGCTTGTGTTTCGACACGTGGTATATTTTGAGAGCTTGTTCTTGGAGATTGTATCGCTCATTGTCTCTTTGTGCGATTACGCACATTTCATCCCGGTTTACCCTGAGAGTGACTTTGTGTATATTTGGGAGGAGTTAAACATACGTCTCCAGATGTGTATCCCGGACACCACTGTCAACCCGTCTGCCTTGAAGTTAAACTTTCACGGGCAGTTGTGGACCAACCATTGTCCATGTTCCCTGCCCTTGTGACGTATGGGATTGTCATCCTGCGACTGGAAGAATCCTCTTGACTATGAAGTCTATATGGATTGACTCGCTTTTGAAAGCTGAAATATTCCATCCCGATTTCGACGCTGACATCAGTAAGAGACTGCAGTGTTTTGTAATTATTTGTATGGTTTTGTATATTATTGTCAGTGGTGTTATTTGTCTAGCTTATTTAAATATATGTGTTGAACCTATTCCTGCGTTTTCGTCTACGTTTGTTTGATCTATTGTAAGGCCTATCACTTATCTGAGAGTTAAGAAAGCCAGTTATTTATCATCTTTACTCTCTGATAGTGGTTATCCTACAGAATGAGTATAAAAGACAACAGCAAAGATAGCAACTCTCAGTGCACGTAACCTTTGGAATTCTGCCTCCTCTGTTAGGGTTTTCCTTTGTTCATGTAGAAGCTTGAATAGTAGCAACTTAACCCTTTCTCTGTAACATGGATTAACCTGCCTCCCCTGTTAGGGTTTTCCTTTGTTCATGTAGAAGCTTGAATAGTAGCAACTTAATCCTTGCTCTGTAACATGGATTAACCTGCCTCCCCTGTTAGGGTTTTCCTTTGTTCATGTAGAAGCTTGAATAGTAGCAACTTAATCCTTGCTCTGTAACATGGATTAAGCAGAAAAACTAAGTGATATTAATTGCAATTTACACGACGTCACTGGCCTAGATTTACTCCAACTGCCGCTTAATGCTGTTAGTGCTGTTAAGTGTTAGCGAATATGTCCTTTCTCCGACAAACACTACTACATTTAATTCCAGTATACTTTCACATGCCATTTACAGGGATTCACGTTTACAATCAGGATACACGACTGGGTTTGTACAAGGGTTTGTACAAGGGGATTATAAATCGCTCAGATCTCGATCGTAGCTATAGTTTACAGTCGACATACTCTCGCAAAAAGGGATAGTAAGCTACGGTAGTTGTAACTTAAAATCAGAAATTACACGCGGGTCGCCCCTGTTGTAAATATTTGCAATCGTCATGCATGTGTACGTCAAGAGAGTAATATATTATTTGAGATGATTTATTGCGATGTGTTTGCAAAACGGTTTTCATTACACTTGGCAATATCTCAGTGATTTGTCATTATTGTACAGACAGAGAGTGACGAGTTTCAGCTTGTCCTGCTAGTGTCTACCGATTAAGACAGTGCGTTATGCGAATACTCCAAGGGAGATGTGATATTGCACAAAATGCAGTGATAGTAAAGTCGAGGATGACTTTCAGTTCTTTATTGACTGTAAATATGTTGATATTCGAAGGGAACTCCTCCCAAATTATTATACTAAATCAAAAGACCTATATCACTCCGTCCCGTCACGTGATACTCTCTGCTCACAGCTAGAGACCAGAAGTTTAGTTTCCATTCAAACTACAACAATGAGATCACTGTGAACGCCACAGGAAGAGAAGGTACAGATAAACAATCGGCCCTGCCACAGTGAGGGCCCTGCCACAGTGAGGGCGTTTACACAGCAGGAAGAAGGAATCGTTTATATCGATTTCGATCTAATGATCATTATAGAAATCATAGCCCATTGCAGCATAGACACAACTATAAAAACAGCTGAAAACGGCTTTTCATCAGAGTAGAGGAATGTTGTAATGGGATTGTCAGCTCTCTAACTTAATCCACGACTGAAAACACCACGAAAATGCCGCATTGTAAAAGAAAACCCCTTTAACAATATTTATTTATTTATTTATTCATGGGATTGTTTCTTTTTTAAATCCAATTCAAAATGCATGGCAAGTGACTGAACAGAGCACCGGTCTGGAGTGTCTTATATTCAGTAAGTTATAAATTGATGAATTTCTAAATTACTTTATCTCCTGGACTGTAGATCCTCTTCTGATGCAAAAAATAAAAACGTATGCTTGAATTTGGTCGGCTGCAAAAAAGATGCCAAAAACAAAATGCGTAATTACAGTATTGTCATGCAACATATCAAAGAAATTAAATCTAATACGTATATAAACTTGACGTATGACGTTTGCAACAAGTCAATGAAATCGGAAAATATTACTGGAACAGATGAATAGGGTAAGAGAGTTAAGCCCCTATTAAAACATACATAGACGTGCCGATATTTGCTGAGAAAATCAGACCAAACAGTGGACGATGGAACAGACCAGCAGGGAAAAAAGAGGAGAACGGGCACATCGGGCGTTGAAATTGCTGTTGTCTTAGGTGATTATCACCACCCTTGGTTCTAGAGTGTGTCAGGACTAGGCGATTGTTTGAGTTAAATTCTGACGAGGTACAATGCCACCATTGATCTCATCAGAAGCTAATTATTATTTCAAATGGGTTCAACTTGGATTCTAACAATTGACAAATTGCCGTCCAGAAATAGAGTACGTCATGCAATAGTTCATGTACCACGGATGATCTGTCCGAAGCAGGTGACGTCTTCTGCGTCTCCCACGTTCGATATATGAACAGCTAGATTTTCAGGTCTTTCTCTAACGATCCTAATATGACCGCTCATGTACGGCTTGCACTCCAGTGCCACAACACCGAGGGCTGCCACAAAATTTACCGTCCAACATAATCGTCCAGGATGTATAAATGAAGGCGCACATCATCAGATATTGTGGTAAATCGGAAATACGCATACACGAGGTAGACGTAATCATGCAAACAAACATGCAAATGCTAAAGTCAGGGCTGTCTGTTCTAACCGTTGTTAATTAAGTACCAACTTATTTCCCCAAATCAGCTGTTAGTGGCCATTCCTATTATTTCGCATCTCTCACCAATGCGGTCGTTGTGAGTTCAAGTCCAGCTCATGGCGGCTTACTCTCCGGCCGTACGTGGGAAGGTCGGTCAGCAAACCTGCGGATGGTCGTGGGTTAATGCTGGCCGCCGTCGTATAAGTGAAATACCCTTGAGTACGGTGTAAAACACCAATATAAATAAATAAATAAATATTATTTCCCAATAACGCCAGCTGAAAGTCTCTGTGTCTCTACTACCCCTTCCACCTAGAGAACTCGCGGACGATCATGTGTTTATCCGGGGTCTGCCGCGATCGTAGTAGTTAAATATTAATAAGCAGGGCGTAAACCAGCAGTCAAACATATAAATAAATATAAATAAATGGATCAAATTATATCTTGAAACATAGTATCATGCAACAAATTATGTTTCACTTTTTTAGATATTAAATATACCATTCGATTTTGTATTCCCTTTTCAGAATGATTTTCCATCACACTAGTATGCGTGCTGCCCACGCTGAAAGTTTGAAAATGCTTTTTGACTGAAATCTGTCTCTCTCTACATAGGAGATAGCAAAATTATCGGTTCTGGGCAGGAAAACTTGTGCTAAAGCGGTACAATGAACAGTTTAAAAATGTGTTCTAATGCAAGATGTTCCTCAAATTCATAGGTTTCGTGGTTTAGCTATCACTGTAAATGTATATATGCACATGTATGCATTGAGTATTGGATCAAGGGGAGTAACTCTTGGAAACATGTACTAGTCTGGAAGCCTAAAAACAGTACTGAACATTCCTTCCCCGCGTATGTCTATTATGTTTTTTGGTGTGCTCAGGCCACATAACATAGTGTCATCATAGAATCTATGTTTATTAAGTATTAGGCTGTAAATACATCGCATACGCGCTTTGCAATTGGCTGTCTAGAGCTGTGAGTTGTGAAACAAAAACAACAAAGATGTACACTGAATGAATGCTGTCATTACAGACTGTAAGTCATTATTGCGTCGTAATGTCGTATTAATGGCGTATCCACTTCCTCCACCTCAACCGCTTTTCTTAACTGGCATTTTGGCTAAAAATGTCTGTACTTTCAAGCAACGTTTTCAAATCTTCGTGGACGCTAATGGCATTGATAATAAGCCTGAATGCCTCAAAGCCAACGTACTACTTCACGTCATAGGATCAGAATCCTCGGAAAACTACACAAGCCTCACATGAGTTGACAGGGAAAATAATGAAAATTCTGACAATATACCACCCAAATTCGAAATCCGCTGCGACCGCCGTAAAAAAAAAGTTTCTGCGAGAGTTGCAGAAAGCGGTTGGCATTTGCAGAGCATTTGAAATCAATTTGAAATATGAAACAACACAACAGTCTCAAAAAGACAATCCACACGATTCTTTCTATTTTTAATAGCATAAGCGTAAAATGTGCCCAACACACCATGAAGTTTGCCGTCACTGCGGTAAAAAGGGGACATTACTCTTCTGTTTGCCTGTTAAAACAGAGACATTCAAGACTTAATTATGTGGAGTAACAGGGGTTAACTGATACCTAGTTAGGCCTTGTGCATGTAAGCTATTGTGGACAAGACGTCAGTGTTGTTAACAATACTCAGACATGGCTAACAACTTTCCACTGACAATCAACCTGTCACAGTTTGAGACGATAGTCGTGCGGATGTGTCAGTGATTGCGCATCATTTGTATCAGGAACATTTCAGTCAAAACACACCGACGCCTACATACACTTCCATGATAAGGAACCAACATTTTAGAAAATATTGTGCTCTAAAGCAGAGCAGGCCGATGTAATCAAAAACAAGTGGCCAAGTTCACACCAAACCTTGCCACCATCAAGAAACCACTCTTGTTAGGTGCTAAAACATTTAGCTTTGGGGAAAAGATTAGCGCTCTGCTCTCCAGAAAGTCAAGACATCCCGCAGTACATCCCTTCAGCAGTCTTAGTTCACTACAATTTAACTCTCGAGACCGATGTCAGAGCTGACGCTTTATCCTTTGGATTAGGAGCTGTGCTGTGTTATGAACATCCCACCTGGTGGCGTACAGTCGCATATGCATCAAGATCACATTCTGATAGTAAGACCGCTATGATTAAATTGAAAACCAGGCTCTAGCCGCAACCTGGGCATGTGACAAGTTCTCAGTTTACATAACTGGGAAACACTTCGCCATCGAGACGAATCACAAACCTTTCGTTGCAATTTTCGGATCAAAGGCATGGTATCATCTTTTACGTATGCACCTGATGCGCTTCTGATTTTTTCTTATCCATGTCCATGTCAAGGACTCACAAACTGATACGCTGTCGCGATGTCCAAGGGCTACACCAGAGCAGTGTGATCTTCAGTTTGAAGAGGAAGTCATAGCACATGCCAATCTACTTCTACAACCATTACTAAATTCCGTGAAGTAACCAAAAAACTATATGTGGGGAACTTGGACTAATCACTGAAATATCTGAGCTAGCAACCAACTGTCATTGTTGTATTTAGAAGAGGGCCAGTCACCTAGAACATCTAATTCCCTCACAATTCTCACAATGACCGTGAAAGGTAGTTGCAACTGATCTGTACGAGCATGAACACGAGGTATATCTACCTGTTGTGACCTGCTGTTCTCGGTACGTTGAGATTGCACTTCTTAATTTCTGCACCACAAATTATTCGTCACATGAAGCCAGTCTTCTTTTGGCAGGGCATTCCTGATGTTGGTCGACAAGAAAATGGGTCACAGTAAACAGAAGATTAATTCCGAAAGATCAGCAATGTTTACGATTCACTTTCGTTCACTTTTCCCAAACATCCATCAGGGTGAGGCAGAATGTACTGTAAGAACTGTTGAGGAACTCTTGAACGGTGCACCAGACTCTTACATTGCGCTCTTAAGCTACAAAGCAACGCCTTTATAAAATGGCTACATTCCGGCTGAGCTTCTCGTGTCATGAAAACTTCAAACTAAAGTGCCCATAATCCCTGAGCGTCATCGACCAAGGCATGCAAAAGAACATTCTCGAGAACATCAGAACAGAACTTTGACTACCGCCATGCTGCTAGAAGTTTCCCTGCACTGAAAATAGGGGGGTGAGGTATGGATTACAGATAGGAAGGAATCTACTATTGTGTCACATCTGTTTAAGCCATAGTGCAGCAATAAATTTCTCTATTATAAAACAGACCAAAATTAAAGGTTGCAACATTAATGCTACAAACCACTTATTCCACAGATCAGCTTTGCGTGAAGTAGAAGTAAGTCATGTTGCCAATCTGTATTTCGCCCATTATGTCTGTGTCATCATTAGGAAATGCATACAGTGAAGATTAAATGGATTAATATACATATAGCTGTGTAGGTTTAAAAGGCACGCAGGTCTTTAGAACGAAAACAAAGCATGGTAAATAACAGCAGTAAGGCACGAATGGTTGAGCGTGACCTACATAATAGTAAGCTGGCGTAAGAGGCGTTGCGTGAAACACTCAGGAATATAGAAAAACATGTAGATGAAACCAGAGAGATGTTTGTGTTCAGTTGTTTAAAAAATATACAATTGTATGTCGTATCAAATAAGCTTTAGCCTTTAAACGTTGTACACTTGAGTAAAATCATGGTATAAAATCCTCTAAAGAATTTAATATAATATATATATATATATATATATATATATATATATATATATATATATATATATATATATATATATATATATATATATATATATTTCTTCTAAATAACTGTACAAATTTGTTGTTTGGTGGAATGAGGACGAGGCGGAATATTTTTTTTTTTTTGAGTTCAGTGCAGATGAAGTAAAGCCAAAATCCTCTCATCAAAAGTTCATTATTTTTAGATGGACTTAATTGGATTCTTAACAAGCGACAAATTGCCGTCCAGAAAAAGAGTAAAGCTGGTAAATTTTTATGCGCTAGGGATAATGCGTCTGAAGTCGATAAGGTCTTGTGAGGCATATAAACCGACGAAACTCTGTGGGTATTTAAGTAGCGATGTATGTATGCGCTCATATCCGGTGTGCCTATCTACTGCCAACAGTTGAAAGTATTAAATCGGCAACCATGTTACATGGAAGTGCATGTTATAGTCACCAGAGAGCACTGAGGTAAATCCGCAACATGTCCGTGGTAGGCTTATTCAAATCACTGGACATGGCATGGCTAAAGTCAGGGCAATTTGTTTTACTTGCTGATAATTGGGTTGTATCAATTTATTGCCTCCAGCTGTCGGCGTTCATCCCTATTATTACCCAGTGGAAATAATGTCAACCGAATGCCTCAGTGTTCCCAGTGATCGATTCACCTAAGGCTGGCATTGATTTAGATCTACTTGCCCCCGAACACTGAATTACTCCACTGGCGTTGGATTCAGAGTTGCAGTCTTAGATAGATGGAATAGACAATAAGAGTTTTGCCAAATAAACGTTGAACTAGGACACACTTCATTTGCTTGGAACTATGTCACTGTTTTACCCGACTTAAGGAGAAGAGATGTTAATATCAATCAAATACCATTGAAAAAAGTATGCATTTCCTCTCAATTGCATGCCATAAAAAATCTAATATATACCTCAAGTTGATAAATTATAAATAAAATCAGCGCCAAAATCCGCTGTAGGCGACTTTTTTGCCTAAGAACTAGTCCAGGTCTCTAGTGTTAGGAGGAGAATTGCGGTAGGAAACCGCCGAAGAGCAGCTCGTACATTTCCAGTAGAACTGGTCTTCTCAGAAGGTAGTGAACAGTAGAGTTTGTTTTCCGCTTGACGATGGGGAAACCGGAATGTTGGACATAGGTTCCGAGTTTTCACGAACAAGCCGGCAGTTTTAACGACTCTTATTGGCTGAGAGGCAACATACCCCCAGCATAAATTACAGGGTGTTAAAGATGGAGGACGCGATGAGCTCAGCGATTTATGCCAGCTTTGCCGTTTTCAAGCTTTACGTTTATGCCGAGGAAAAATCGCAAAATATGCAGCAGGTATCACCAGACAGAAAAAAGTGCTCTTTTCAGCCCATAGTGTCATGCTTTTAAGTTTTCTTCTCCTTTAACAATTTATATATTGATAATCAAAGTATTGAGTTGTTTTACGTGTTTCATAACTTCTGTTGTTTTACCACGGTGTCTTTTTCGGTTGATTTTAGCCAGCCCCAAGAAGGGGATATACGATGTATCTATCTAATTTGAAGAAAATACCTTAAGAAAATTTGAAGTCACGCTCGAGTAGGCCATTTTCGAAGTAGACGCTCTTAATGAATTGCAGATTTGACTTTCCAGGAAAATACAACCTACAGTACAGCCGGATCCTAACCATCAACCCTGTGCCCATCGTGGCCGGAGGATACACTGACGGTCGGCCCATGATCAGCGTGCGATACGCCGACCATGCACCTTCATATGCGTGCTGTGACGCGATCTTCACGCTATTGTACGCGAACCCTCGGCCTACCTTCAGCGGACCGTCGGCCCATGATCATTAAATGATTTAACGCTAAATACGGACCCTTTTCTTGTAAACCCTCATGTCTGTTATGAGCACCGTGATGGCTCACAGCATATTTAATTGCGCACGAATTTCGCACACAATTCCAGTTTTAACAGCTTACTGTTTTGAGACCCAACTGTTTTGGTCCGCCACCTATACACACCGATCTCTTGATTAGAGTGGGTAAAAGTTTGTAATGGGCGTCTCCAGTATACGATATTTTGTTTTAATATAATTTACTTCACTAATTATTAAATAATTATTCCTTAAAGGCATTTATGACAGAGTTATGTGCCGACAAATATATGTATATGCAGCACATTGCTTTCTCTTAAGTCGCCACGCTGTACTTGGCGGCTCTGTACAAACGTGGCTGTCTTTCAGAATTTGGAAACGGAATCCAGTTCTTTGGGTTATCACTAAATTTATCACAGATTCAAGTTGGATACAAAATTATGCAGGAATATTTGACTTTCTTGTGTGATGTGTTTCAGCCTGCATACTTATATACGCTTAAGAAAACCTCTGTTGACAATGTATATGTAACAAGTCACACCGGTACACATGCAAGACATACAATTGTATTCCCAACTTTACAATTGCCGATCATATTGTTTATTAATTTTTATAAGCACCAAAACGTGTTTATTATAAGATGAGCGCAGTCATATGTAGCCGTAACATACGTGTAAAGACATGCGATGTAGGCCCCATGTCTACCGTAAGTGGGAAGGTCTGGCATCAACCTGCGGATGGCCGTCAGTTTCTTCCCACCATAATACTGGCCGCCGTCGTGTAAGTGAAATATTCTTGAGTAAGACGTAAAACACCAATCAAATAAATGAATACATATATATGCGTCCAAATTCTTGCATGAAACCAAACTATAAGATGTACTACTTATTTTGATAATATTCCTCTACCTACCCATCTATAAATTATGAAAATACATCAAGAAAATAAAAATCAAAACCCGGAGATTTTTGTAACCGGTAAAAAGAAATCTATTATTATCTATTTCTTTCAGATAGTCGCCTAGTTTCGGCTGCAAGCAAAATCAGTCATACTCGCTACCAAAATTGCCTTTAGTCAGTGTCACGTAACAACATATGCTCTACACATTAGTATGTTTGAAGTTTACAGTATTGCATGGAAGAACGCTTTTTCTAATTCATAATATTACAGTTCATAAGCCCGTTCGACGGCAAGAACCTATTGCCTTGAGTGACGTCATAATCATTAAAAAACCAGTGACATGCTGGATATTGGGCGGAGTTCAACATGTTTAAACGAAGGGCGACACCAGTTTCCTAAACTGCTATCTGTGTTACTGTAAACCCTGTTCTGCCTCAGCCATATTTGAAATTGTTTACTGGTTTAAGTGTTGTATAACCTTAATAAATGAATATGAATATCTCACGGCAGTGTGGATTTAAAGGTGGATGCTGGGAAATTTAGTTGTAAAAACAATGTAGTCTATTCGCTGTAACATGTGTTACTAAGTATAGTTTGTTCTTACCACATGTTGGTGCACCAAAACAAACCACGCTCATTTCACAGCATGCAGCATGAATAATTATGACATCACCCGATGCAATAGATTCTTGGCGTCGAAACTAAGGTTATGGAGTTAAACATTATTAATTAGAAAAATTTTGGTAGCGAGTATGACTGATTTTACAGACGACCGAATATAGACGACTCTCTGAAAGAAATAGACTATAGCCAAGTTCCAATCCAATTTTTTTCTGTTACTTTAGAACTGCCCATATAATTACCTGTTACAAAATACCAGTGCACGTGTTCAAAATCCGTAAAAAGGTCTAAAAATTTATA
The DNA here is from genome assembly GCF_032854445.1 of Liolophura sinensis. Lineage (NCBI taxonomy): Eukaryota > Metazoa > Mollusca > Polyplacophora > Chitonida > Chitonidae > Liolophura > Liolophura sinensis. The sequence goes on along the minus strand of NC_088305.1, from coordinate 4,522,081 downwards.
GAGAAAGTCGCGCGAATAATACAAGGCCAACAGTGAACATCTGATGTCGTTACATCCAACTCCAGCAAGTGAATGCATGTCGAAAAAATGATAAGCTGACCATGGTGCCACCATGGATGAACGGTCTGCGGACCGTGCGCCGACCCTACGCCGATGGCAGGGGGAGGATGACAACGTGTTTGATCAGGATGGGCGTTTTGTTGGCGTATGATACACAAACCATCCGACCACAATGGTCGTAGGATTGATGGTTAAGATCGGGCTGTACTGTAGAAGGTGTCAGTAAAAGGAATAGCCTGTTGAATTAAAGTGAATGTGAATTAAGATATGACCAAGAACAATCAAAACCTTAAAAAGGAAACGCCACACATTGGACTTAAAACACTCAAGAGGTCGAGAAAATGCAGTCGCCACAATGTTTTGTTCAAGTAAAAGAAAGTTAAATTATTAAGTAAGATTCATCGTACAGACAACTGAAAACTATGCCTAAAATATTTTCATTTCTTTATTCAGATTTTTTTGAAGAGTGTTGGAAGGCATTCAAATAGTTTAATACTATGGTGGGCTTTATGAAGCATACTGACGGTATCTAGGAACTCTGACGTCACATCACAATGTTTTCCTGATGTTCACCAGAAGGAGGGAATTTTTGGGAACATTATTTCAGTAACCTTTTATTCATTGACAAAAAGAGTTATTCCAACGTTCAGTGTCGAGGTCAGACGCCTGTGACGTCAGAGTTCGTAAATTTTGATAATATGGTCCATAAAGCCCACGTTAGAATTCAAATGTTTGAACGCCTTTAAATATTTTGACAAAAATCTAAAAAGTAAATGAAAGCATATTTCTGTATAGTTTTAAATGTCCTGTGCGTCTTTTTATCGACATTTAACATAATTGTCTGGTTGCTCGATACTGTGAAAACATTTTAACATACCGTTAGAACGTTAGGAGATTCTCACTCGGTTTGTGGCAGGCGTACTGTTCGTGTCTGATAAATTACACTATAAATGGCTTCTGATTCACAGCTATCTTGTTTTATATGGGAGTAAATCCTATCGCGTTTCAGCTTGTATCAGAGCACATCTCTTTGATCGTCCCTGTGTTTCCGGGATCCGAGAAAGATACTTCATACCGTTATGATAGACCATTTGTCATCTTTCTAAAATAGAATGCACCTACACTGAGGTAAGCCCACCTGGAGTCTATATGAGCCCTGTAGATAGGCTACAGAGGCCTCCGTTGTACTTACATGTATCGCAGAACTGAAGAAGTTTAGTCAGTAATGGACAACCAAAGAGATTGCTCTGCTGTGGTGCAAATTGTATGGGCCAGGGTTTGTAAGAAAGAACACTTGTGCTTAGAACCAAGGCAAGTGTTCAAAGGAAGATAAACTTCATCTACAATAAGGCAATCCGGTGTACCGAAGTGTTCAAGGCGCACTCAGACAGTCTATCAGTTTTACCCAATCAGGCGTGAGATATCTTTATAACCCTTGGGCGGGTCTGTTCCGGCTTACGTCACCCGAACCCTGTTTGGCCACTTAATCGTATGTACCTGGGATATTGGTGACGCGACATCGTAAGAATTCCGGAGTAAACGGTGATTAATAGAGTGACAAACCGCGTCAGAAAAAATGTCTGTGACCGTTTAGTTTTGTTGTCAACCCTCTTAATATATCTCAGGTTATATTCATTGTTATACTTTTTTTAAGAGACGAATATCATGACCACAATTAAATCATGTATGAAGGCTGTGGGAATAACACGCTAATACTTGAAAAACATGAAAAATTCACATAAGATGATCTTTTGCCGTACAATTTTCTTGAACACTGTTTACAAAAATAATAAAAAGTAGTTTGGGACAACAAATTTGCTCATATATGATCAATGAAACTAATCGGAACTAAATCGGAAAAGGGCAATGGGGCGTTATTTAGACTGCTACAGACCTAGAACCTATATGTAGTTTAGTACAGTTCTGTCTCACTGTAATTTGCTTTCAACTCATTTGCATGCCCCATCAATGAATATTTCGCTTGATGCGCCCTCGATCCGATACTGAGTGGAATAACGCTCGACACACATATCTATAAACATGTTTTGTTACTGATTGGGAAGATTTATTGCTTGATCAACTGATTAATTGAATGATTTCCCACTTACACACAAACTCAAGAAATCTAGGATTCGAACCTGTGACCTAACGGGTGAAGGAATTTGAATACTTGCATAAATAAAACAGGGTATCATTAAGGTTATAAAATCTAATTCCTGATGTTTTTTTTTTGCTGCTGTCTTTGTCCAACCAGCAAAGAACTGGATTAATGGCCATAAACTCACTACATCCTACAAAGGACTTTGGCAAAGAATGCCGACATAACGAGTATTGTTTTATTACACAACTTGTTTGAAAACTAATAGTTACATAATATGAAAATTCGCATGCTATTTCTCATATGTTCATTTCATCACACAGCAAATTTTATTGCGTTACAATGTGATATAACACAACACGGAAATGTTCATTACATTCTACGGTTGATGTTATATTACGTGTATATTATTACATTACACGGTGGATGTTACATCACTCGTGTATTATTACATTACACGGTGGGTGTGACATTACCCGTGTGTTATTACATTACACGGCGTAACAAGATAATTTACAGAAATGTGCTGAACTTTTGAAATGAACGCTTTTTCACTTTCCCTCTCTGAGGCCAATTCTCCATCTTACAGTACCAAGTCCTTCATAATAGTGAAAGCAATCAGCAGATTGTGCCTATAAATGCCTGTGTTCGGGGTGTAACAATTCGTTTTAAAACGGCCCGATCTTGGCTCATTAAATTCCACAACTGTAGCATTTACTGTAGCATTTATTTCAGCGAAGAAAATGTGAGAAAAAAGACCTAAAGGTATTTTGGTAACTGCCCTCTGGTTCTGATCAATATTCCATATGACAACAGAGTAATCCTCTCCTTTAAGTTGACTTCATGGCAACCATAAGACCGTTACTCATATTCCACATACATGAGGATGCATTCCTAACACATGATTCCGTCACTTGATACAGTGTACTCAGCCAGCAGTTCCGGTTGGTATGTTTCTATGTATGACAATTTATTACACTAAATGGCTAGGCCCGTAGTTCTACGGAAATAACCATATGATTGCGCCCAAGACAAATAATTGACGGTTAGTAATCCGACTTTCCAATTATCTCTTGGATGGATCTAGCCGACGGAGGATCTGGATCCGTCCCTTTGGATTTGTCTTTGATGTTTATAATTTAGACAAAAAACCCCTCTTTAAGCTGGAAACGGCATTGCATATACGGGTAACTGATTGATACGGGTAACAGATGTGCTCTTTTGACTGGGCCGACAGCCTTTCATTTGTTTAGCGGGTAATTTGTTTTTCTTTTCTTCCTGTGATATTGCTATCCCCGTTATCTGTGCTGTTACGCCCGTATTTGAATGGGTTGAATTTGCGAGTAGGAAACAGGATACCTGTAGTGAGAGTGGCGTTCGATGTCCGTGGAAATCTCGCGAGATCCACGGGATTTTACAAGTAGGTGTAAGAGAGTTTATTTTTAAAGCTTGGTTATCTCGCAAGGCGTACCGACACATAAACGCATCGGATACTAAATTGTAGACACACTTGGGAGAAAGACGACTGGTTTATATTCCTATGTTACTTAATAACTTATGAGTTTGCACTTAACGACAGGGATCATGTTAACCCTTCTCGCAAAATCTCTCTTGTTGGCGTGGGACTGTTAGGGTGACGTGATCCGACCAGGCATCAGTCGGGATCACTTTATCACGCTTCAGTCAGATCACTTGATCACACTTCAGTCAGATCACTTTATCACACTTCATATTGAAAAGCATCATCTCAATACCTCTGTAAAGCGCAATGTCTTCAGTTCAGTCTGTGTTTAAACAGACATTAGTACACTAGCCGTCAACCAAGATGGACGTACTGGGTCAATAATCACAAGACTAGTTCTCAAAACGTCGTTTAATACAAACTACCCGTACCAAAGAACTAAGAAAGTAAATGAAATATGAAATTCGGATAATCATGCTAAGAGAAGCAGTCAGCAGTTTTCAATGATGATAATGGGAAATACGCAAGGTGTATGTTCTAGGCGAATGAGTGAAATCAATACTAAAATCGTGTACCACACTAGTATATAAGTTGTCGCTTTGATTGCAAATATTCATATACCTGGCGATCTAATTAATCAACACGATGAACATATATTCCCTAGCCCCGAAAAATATCCAACATAATATTAATTTTAACACAATATACCAACAAACTAGTTGTAAGAAGTTTTGCCCTGTGAAGATTATTTCTTCAATCACTAGGGCGATTACTTTGACATCGCCGTTGTATCAGTTAGCATGTCTATTTCTTCCCACCACGGTGTAAAATACTTTATTCTGTGTCACATTAGACATACTCCATATCATGTAAATCTACACAGCTAACATTAATCATATTGTCAGTCTGTAAAAAGATGCTGTACTGATTGAAATATATGTATTGACCGATTGCTGTTTTACGTCATACTCAAAGTTGTTTCATTTATGCTATGACGGCCTGTTGAATCAGTGGAGAAACCGGGTTAAACCACCACATTGTGATAACATCCCCATGCACTTTTGACGGTGAAATATGCAGACAATAACATACGTTGTTTCAGTAAACGTTATACCGATGCAAACGGCCAGAAAATTGTCGTCGACGACGTCAGCAAAAAATGCAACATGAAGGGAATCCGCAAATTACATGTTCAAGGCCAAGGTGCGTGGAACCGGCGCAACACCGAACGGCTGTCTGAGTATCCCATTTTGTTTCACTACGAATATCACATATGTTCGTGCACGCTGGATTTCAACTGCGGTCTCTTCTCATCTCATCTCATCTGGACCCATTGCACTCTGAACAGATGCTATAACTTTCTTCTTCTTACCCCTTTAATTCTTTGTCCCTGTCATACTGAATAACAATATCTTAATACGGAAGACTCTATCTGACGCCACGTCACTCGACAAATGATTTATTTATTTGATTGGTGTTTTACGCGGTACTCAAGAATAGTTCACTTATACGACGGCGACCAGCAGTATGGTGGGAGGAAACCGAGCAGAGAACCGGGGAAACCAACGATCATCCGCAGGCAGCTCGACAAATGAGGTAATATGCCTAAATATCAGAATAAAATGCCACCTGAGGTAAACTCTGCCAGCATCATAAAGATTGACGGGTAGCTTTAATTATACCGTTAAGATTTTGAATATCAAGATCAATTCTATGTCATTTCTTAGGTGGATTACAGTTCCAGCTGAATGTCATAGGACAGGGAACTCATCCAGTGCCAAAACAAAGTTATGCATACCGGAAAAAGTGGCTTCAAGGCATGACCTTGAGACTGCTTGCCTATCTTATCATAACCTAATAAAAGCCACGACATCCACCACCGCCTCAATCAAACCGACCGCCAAATCCCAGTCAGCGTTCTAACGTGAATACATCCAGCGTCTATGGTGGTGACGACGCCATATCTGACATGATCCCATCATTGTAAAGCCATTTTGTTCGGATTATGTTCAGCTCAACAGCGTAAAGCTGTGGCTGTGTGACGTTTATACGTCATTTTGTGGATGCGGACAACGGTATGTACTCCCCAGGCGTATTAAACCCCGATTCTTCCTGCCATCTGCTATTTCTGGTGAGGTCAGCTCGCGGCCCGTCTAGACGAGATAGCGAGGAGACACAAGACGGTCATATTATATGTCGCTTCTAATTTCTCAACCCCCTTACAGCCAGCTTTTTTGATGAGCACACATGTCGGGAATTGTCTGGATACCTAAATCAAAGAAAACCCCAAATGATTCCAGGTAATTGAATTGGTTCTATCAGAATCCTTTGGCTGCGACTGGTTTGTCTTATCTGCCTGTTGTACAGCAAACTGTACATGACGGATATCCACAAGACACCCTGCTCTCAGCCAAGATGACCCGGTCATGAAAGAGAAATAAACCGTGGATATGTTGTAACATACATGGAAGCGATGCCCTTGATATTTGCCTTTTCTAACTCTCCTTCAGACGTCGTAGTCCTCCAGGGATTGATATCTTTCTAGTGCCCCACAAATATAGCTCGATTATAATGGACAGTGCAGACAACTAGATCGACTTCTCCCTTTAAACTACGCAATGAGTCAGAATTTTTTCACACGTTGCAGGCTTTCACAATAGCATTTATACCTTCAGAACTCCATACATCTTACTTCCTGATAGATAGGACACCGACACTGCCAAAATACACCAAAAAAACGGCCTGTTTTACAACGGTTTAGACCCAGTTTTTTGTGTATCCCGCCAGAGTCTCCCATCCATTGATGTTTTCCGAAATAAATGTTAATAATAGAAAAATAAAGTTACTTTAAAACGGCAAACGATCAATCATATCACATGTAAGCGTGGCCTTTTTCCCTTTTTACTGTATACATGGCAATGTTAATCTGTGACACTGAATAGGCCTATCGGCGACACGAGTTCTAACCAACTATATCTTGCTCTACCATATGTATCTGCATCATTTGCACTGCCTGTATAATCCATATAAAACTTACGCCACTTTACATACCATATAATTTTTTTTTCTTATAGCTTGTTATTGTGGCGTTTAATATTAACTCATCAGACGTGTTTTTACATTGCCCTATTCGCGTAAGCCTGGCTCAGAGCAAGTGCTGGCCCTGAACGAAGTTTGATTCGCGTTGATGTTGACTTAACATAGTTATACATTTTTCCGTGTCTACCATTTAACTCTTCGTCGCTGTCATCTTAAATTAAAATATCTTCACACGGCTGACTGTATATGACGTTTGATTCACCGCCCAGTCGTCACTCGACAAATGAAGTAACAGGCCCTATTGTTTTCTCAGGCTTAGTTCTTACAACGCCTAATTATCAGAATTAAACACGGCCTGGGGCAAATGTGTCAGTAGGAGATCGGCTATGGCCGAGCTTATGAGGCCCTCAAGGAGACTAATGTGTATCTTTGTATTTATACAGTCACGTTTTTAGAACATAGAAGAGAATCATTCCTAAGGTAGATTACATTTGTACGTCCATATCTCATGTGACTGGGGAACCCCCTCCAGTGCCAAATCAAAGCATAGCCTACAGAGTAAAAAGCTTGAAACTGACTACCTGAACATATCACCATAAACCCAGTTATATACCCCCCCCCCCCCAGCAAACCCCACGTTGCGCTCTCACCTGAATACATCCAGCTTCTATGGTTGTGACGACGCCATATCTGACATGATCCCATCATTGTAAAGCCATTTTGTTCTGATTATGTTCAGCTCAACAGCGTAAAGCTGTGGCTGTGTGACGTTTATACGTCATATGGTGGATGCGGACAACGGTATGTACTCCCCAGGCGTATTAAACCCCGATTCTTCCTGCCATCTGCTATTTCTGGTGAGGTCAGCTCGCGGTCTGTCTAGACGAGATAGCGAGGAGACTCAAGACGGTCATATTATATGTCGCTTCTAATTTCTCAAGCCCCTTACAGCCAGCTTTTTGATGAGCGCACAGGTCGGGAATTGTCTGGATACCTAAATCAAAGAAAACCCCAAATGATTTCAGGTAATTGAATTAGTTCTGTCAGATTCCTTTGGCTGCGACTGGTTTGTCTTATCTGCCTGTTGTACAGCAAACTGTATATGACGGATATCCACAAGACAGCCTGCTCTCCACAAAGATGATTGAGTTATGAACGAGAAATAAACCGTGGATATTTTATAGTGTACATGGAAATTATGTTTTGGATATTTGCCTTTTTGTAGCATTCATCCTGACGTCTGAGTTCTCGACGAATTAATCTCCTTTTAGTCCGTCACAAATAATAGCTAAAGACAGCGCAGACAGCGAACTAAAC
>NC_088305.1:3558151-3568151 GCF_032854445.1 Liolophura sinensis | reverse complement strand
ATAAATCTTTCGCCTTTTACTAAAGATTTCCGTGGGGAGGAACATACTAATGAGTCTATAGACTATTTTTTGTCGTTCCGACCAGTCGGGACAATTTTCCAAATGAAAAACAAACATCAAATTGCCTAAAAGGAGTATCAAGTAGCATTGGTATATGGCAGAATTGCGCTGCCCTGCGGCACGGAGGCATTATTAGGAAGAGGTCGAATTCTCTTACAGCTGTACACATACAGCTCTAATAGTTTTGGACTATTTCCACGTGTTCCAGCGCATCACAAGCTAAGTTGGAGCACAACCGGGCCATTTACCGACGGTAGACGTCATGGACCTAACCCAGCGTGTTACTTACACCGACCACCTATAACAATGACACAACGTCACAGACAGACGCTGTACACGCTTTCGGTCTACAGCAGCAAAGGCTGGTGTTTTAAAAAATGAGGTTATAATGCGCCTCCAATCTTCGAATGGTAAGATAGGCAAATTGAGCCAGCGGCCAATTAATTGAGGTAGGTACATTATTGTTGAGCATAGTAAATCCCCCATCTCGTCCAGCGACCAGTTAGGTAGGTTTTACAGCAGCCACTGATGAAGACTAACTCTGGTTTCTCTTCAAATCCACGAATAAATCTTTCGCCTTTTACTAAAGATTTCCGTGGGGAGGAACATACCAATGAGTCTATAGACTATTTTTTGTCGTCCCGACCAGTCGGGACAATTTTCCAAATGAAAAACAAACATCAAATTGCCTAAAAGGAGTATCAAGTAGCATTGGTATATGGCAGAATTGCGCTGCCCTGCGGCACGGAGGCATTATTAGGAAGAGGTCGAATTCTCTTACAGCTGTACACATACAGCTCTAAAAGTTTTGGACTATTTCCACGTGATCCAGCGCATCACAGGCTAAGTTGGAACATAACCGGGCCAATCACCGACGGTAGACGTCATGGACCTAGCCCAGCGTGTTCCTTACCCCGACTGCGTACAACAATGACACCTCGTCACAGACAGACGCTGTACACGCTTCCGGTCTTCATCAGCAAAGGCTGGTGTTTAAAAAAATGAGGTTAAAATGCGCCTCCAATCTTCGGCTGTTGCAAGAGAAAAATTGAGCCAGCGGCCAATTAATTGAGGTAGGTACGTTATTGTTGCGCATAGTAAATCTCCCATCTCGTCCAGCGACCAGTTAGATACGTTTCACAGCAGCCACTGATGAAGACTAACTCTGGTTTCTCTTCAAATCCACGAATAAATCTTTCGCCTTTTACTAAAGATTTCCGTGGGGAGGAACATACTAATGAGTCTATAGACTATTTTTTGTCGTTCCGACCAGTCGGGACAATTTTCCAAATGAAAAGCAAACATCAAATTGCCTAAAAGGAGTATCAAGTAGCATTGGTATATGGCAGAATTGCGCTGCCCTGCGGCACGGAGGCATTATTAGGAAGAGGTCGAATTCTCTTACAGCTGTACACATACAGCTCTAAAAGTTTTGGACTATTTCCACGTGATCCAGCGCATCACAGGCTAAGTTGGAACATAACCGGGCCATTTACCGACGGTAGACGTCATGGACCTAACCCAGCGTGTTACTTACACCGACCACCTATAACAATGACACAACGTCACAGACAGACGCTGTACACGCTTTCGGTCTACAGCAGCAAAGGCTGGTGTTTTAAAAAATGAGGTTATAATGCGCCTCCAATCTTCGAATGGTAAGATAGACAAATTGAGCCAGCGGCCAATTAATTGAGGTAGGTACATTATTGTTGAGCATAGTAAATCCCCCATCTCGTCCAGCGACCAGTTAGGTAGGTTTTACAGCAGCCACTGATGAAGACTAACTCTGGTTTCTCCTCAAATCCACCAATAAATCTTTCGCCTTTTACTAAAGATTTCCGTGGGGAGGAACATACTAATGAGTCTATAGACTATTTTTTGTCGTCCCGACCAGTCGGGACAATTTTCCAAATGAAAAACAAACATCAAATCGCCTAAAAGGAGTATCAAGTAGCATTGGTATATGGCAGAATTGCGCTGCCCTGCGGCACGGAGGCATTATTAGGAAGAGGTCGAATTCTCTTACAGCTGTACACATACAGCTCTAAAAGTTTTGGACTTTTTCCACGTGTCCCAGCGCATCACAAGCTAAGCTGGAGCACAACCGGGTCATTCACCGACGGTAGATATCATGGACCTAGCCCAGCGTGCTCCTTACCCCGACCACCTATAACAATGACACAACGTAACAGACAGACGTTGTAAACGCTTCCGGTCTTCATCAGCAAAGTCTGGTGTTTTAAAATATGAGGTTAAAATGCGCCTCCAATCTTCGGCTGTTGCAAGAGACAAATTGAGCCAGCGGCCAATTAATTGAGGTAGGTACGTTATTGTTGCGCATAGTAAATCCTCCATCTCGTCCAGCGACCAGTTAGGTAGGTTTTACAGCAGCCACTGATGAAGACTAACTCTGGTTTCTCTTCAAATCCACGAATAAATCTTTCGCCTTTTACTAAAGATTTCCGTGGGGAGGAACATACTAATGAGTCTATAGACTATTTTTTGTCGTCCCGACCAGTCGGGACAATTTTCCAAATGAAAAACAAACATCAAATTGCCTAAAAGGAGTATCAAGTAGCATTGGTATATGGCAGAATTGCGCTGCCCTGCGGCACGGAGGCATTATTAGGAAGAGGTCGAATTCTCTTACAGCTGTACACATACAGCTCTAAAAGTTTTGGACTATTTCCACGTGTTCCAGCGCATCACAGGCTAAGTTGGAACATAACCGGGCCAATCACCGACGGTAGACGTCATGGACCTAGCCCAGCGTGTTCCTTACCCCGACCGCCTACAACAATGACACCTCGTCACAGACAGACGCTGTACACGCTTCCGGTCTTCATCAGCAAAGTCTGGTGTTTTAAAAAATGAGGTTAAAATGCGCCACCAATCTTCGGCTGTTGCAAGAGAAAAATTGAGCCAGCGGCCAATTAATTGAGGTAGGTACGTTATTGTTGCGATTAGTAAATCCCCCATCTCGTCCAGCGACCAGTTAGGTAGGTTTTACAGCAGCCACTGATGAAGACTAACTCTGGTTTCTCTTCAAATCCACGAATAAATCTTTCGCCTTTTACTAAAGATTTCCGTGGGGAGGAACATACTAATGAGTCTATAGACTATTTTTCGTCGTCCCGACCAGTCGGGACACTTTTCCAAATGAAAAACAAACATCAAATTGCCTGAAAGGAGTATCAAGTAGCATTGGTATATGGCAGAATTGCGCTGCCCTGCGGCACGGAGGCATTATTAGGAAGAGGTCGAATTCTCTTACAGCTGTACACATACAGCTCTAAAAGTTTTGGACTATTTCCACGTGTTCCAGCGCATCACAGGCTAAGTTGGAACATAACCGGGCCAATCACCGACGGTAGACGTCATGGACCTAACCCAGCGTGTTCCTTACCCCGATCGCCTACAACAATGACACCTCGTCACAGACAGACGCTGTACACGCTTCCGGTCTTCATCAGCAAAGGCTGGTGTTTTAAAAAATGAGGTTATAATGCGCCTCCAATCTTCGGCTGTTGCAGGAGAAAAATTGAGCCAGCGGCCAATTAATTGAGGTAGGTACGTTATTGTTGCACAGAGTAAATCTCCCATCTCGTCCAGCGACCAGTTAGATGCTTTTCACAGCAGCCACTGATGAAGACTAACTCTGGTTTCTCTTCAAATCCACGAATAAATCTTTCGCCTTTTACTAAAGATTTCCGTGGGGAGGAACATACTAATGAGTCTATAGACTATTTTTTTGTCGTTCCGACCAGTCGGGACAATTTTCCAAATGAAAAACAAACATCAAATTGCCTAAAAGGAGTATCAAGTAGCATTGGTATATGGCAGAATTGCGCTGCCCTGCGGCACGGAGGCATTATTAGGAAGAGGTCGAATTCTCTTACAGCTGTACACATACAGCTCTAATAGTTTTGGACTATTTCCACGTGTCCCAGCGCATCACAAGCTAAGTTGGAGCACAACCGGGCCATTTACCGACGGTAGACGTCATAGACCTAACCCAGCGTGTTACTTACACCGACCACCTATAACAATGACACAACGTCACAGACAGACGCTGTACACGCTTTCGGTCTACAGCAGCAAAGGCTGGTGTTTTAAAAAATGAGGTTATAATGCGCCTCCAATCTTCGAATGGTAAGATAGACAAATTGAGCCAGCGGCCAATTAATTGAGGTAGGTACATTATTGTTGAGCATAGTAAATCCCCCATCTCGTCCAGCGACCAGTTAGGTAGGTTTTACAGCAGCCACTGATGAAGACTAACTCTGGTTTCTCTTCAAATCCACGAATAAATCTTTCGCCTTTTACTAAAGATTTCCGTGGGGAGGAACATACTAATGAGTCTATAGACTATTTTTTGTCGTCCCGACCAGTCGGGACAATTTTCCAAATGAAAAACAAACATCAAATTGCCTAAAAGGAGTATCAAGTAGCATTGGTATATGGCAGAATTGCGCTGCCCTGCCGCACGGAGGCATTATTAGGAAGAGGTCGAATTCTCTTACAGCTGTACACATACAGCTCTAAAAGATTTGGACTATTTCCACGTGTCCCAGCGCATCACAAGCTAAGTTGGAGCACAACCGGGCCAATCTCCGACGGTAGATGTCATGGACCTAGCCCAGCGTGTTCCTTACCCCGACCACCTAAAACAATGACACAACGTCACAGACAGACGTTGTAAACGCTTCCGGTCTTCATCAGCAAAGTCTGGTGTTTTAAAAAATGAGGTTAAAATGCGCCTTCAATCTTCGGCAGTTGCAAGAGAAAAATTGAGCCAGCGGCCAATTAATTGAGGTAGGTACGTTATTGTTGCGCAGAGTAAATCTCGGATCTCGTCCAGCGACCAGTTAGATACGTTTCATACCAGCCACTGATGAAGACTAACTCTGGTTTCTCTTCAAATCCATGAATAAATCTTTCGCCTTTTACTAAAGATTTCCGTGGGGAGGAACATACTAATGAGTCTATAGACTATTTTTTGTCGTTCCGACCAGTCGGGACAATTTTCCAAATGAAAAACAAACATCAAATTGCCTAAAAGGAGTATCAAGTAGCATTGGTATATGGCAGAATTGCGCTGCCCTGCGGCACGGAGGCATTATTAGGAAGAGGTCGAATTCTCTTACAGCTGTACACATACAGCTCTAAAAGTTTTGGACTATTTCCACGTGTCCCAGCGCATCACAAGCTAAGTTGGAGCACAACCGGGTCATTCACCGACGGTAGATGTCATGGACCTAGCCCAGCGTGTTCCTTACCCCGACCACCTATAACAATGACACAACGTCACAGACAGACGTTGTAAACGCTTCCGGTCTTCATCAGCAAAGTCTGGTGTTTTAAAAAATGAGGTTAAAATGCGCCTCCAATCTTCGGCTGTTGCAAGAGACAAATTGAGCCAGCGGCCAATTAATTGAGGTAGGTACGTTATTGTTGCGCAGAGTAAATCTCCCATCTCGTCCAGCGACCAGTTAAATACGTTTCACAGCAGCCACTGATGAAGACTAACTCTGGTTTCTCTTCAAATCCACGAATAAATCTTTCGCCTTTTACTAAAGATTTCCGTGGGGAGGAACATACTAATGAGTCTATAGACTATTTTTTGTCGTTCCGACCAGTCGGGACAATTTTCCAAATGAAAAACAAACATCAAATTGCCTAAAAGGAGTGTCAAGTAGCATTGGTATATGGCAGAATTGCTCTGCCCTGCGGCACGGAGGCATTATTAGGAAGAGGTCGAATTCTCTTACAGCTGTACACATACAGCTCTAATAGTTTTGGACTATTTCCACGTGTCCCAGCGCATCACAAGCTATGTTGGAGCACAACCGGGCCATTTACCGACGGTAGACGTCATGGACCTAACGCAGCGTGTTACTTACACCGACCACCTATAACAATGACACAACGTCACAGACAGACGCTGTACACGCTTTCGGTCTACAGCAGCAAGGTCTGGTGTTTTAAAAAATGAGGTTATAATGCGCCTCCAATCTTCGAATGGTAAGATAGACAAATTGAGCCAGCGGCCAATTAATTGAGGTAGGTACATTATTGTTGAGCATAGTAAATCCCCCATCTCGTCCAGCGACCAGTTAGGTACGTTTTACAGCAGCCACTGATGAAGACTAACTCTGGTTTCTCTTCAAATCAACGAATAAATCTTTTGCCTTTTACTAAAGATTTCCGTGGGGAGGAACATACTAATGAGTCTATAGACTATTTTTTGTCGTTCCGACCAGTCGGGACAATTTTCCAAATGAAAAACAAACATCAAATTGCCTAAAAGGAGTATCAAGTAGCATTGGTATATGGCAGAATTGCTCTGCCCTGCGGCACGGAGGCATTATTAGGAAGAGGTCGAATTGTTTTACAGCTGTACACATACAGCTCTAAAAGTTTTGGACTATTTCCACGTGTTCCAGCGCATCACAGGCTAAGTTGGAACATAACTGGGCCAATCACCGACGGTAGACGTCATGGACCTAGCCCAGCGTGTTCCTTACCCCGACCGCCTACAACAATGACACCTCGTCACAGACAGACACTGTACACGCTTCCGGTCTTCATCAGCAAAGTCTGATGTTTTAAAAAATGAGGTTAAAATGCGCCTCCAATCTTCGGCTGTTGCAAGAGAAAAATTGAGCCAGCGGCCAATTAATTGAGGTAGGTACATTATTGTTGAGCATAGTAAATCCCCCATCTCGTCCAGCGACCAGTTAGGTAGGTTTTACAGCAGCCACTGATGAAGACTAACTCTGGTTTCTCTTCAAATCCACGAATAAATCTTTCGCCTTTTACTAAAGATTTCCGTGGGGAGGAACATACTAATGAGTCTATAGACTATTTTTTGTCGTCCCGACCAGTCGGGACAATTTTCCAAATGAAAAACAAACATCAAATCGCCTAAAAGGAGTATCAAGTAGCATTGGTATATGGCAGAATTGCGCTGCCCTGCGGCACGGAGGCATTATTAGGAAGAGGTCGAATTCTCTTACAGCTGTACACATACAGCTCTAAAAGTTTTGGACTATTTCCACGTGTCCCAGCGCATCACAAGCTAAGTTGGAGCACAACCCGGTCATTCACCGACGGTAGATGTCATGGACCTAGCCCAGCGTGTTCCTTACCCCGACCACCTATAACAATGACACAACGTAACAGACAGACGTTGTAAACGCTTCCGGTCTTCATCAGCAAAGTCTGGTGTTTTAAAAAATGAGGTTAAAATGCGCCACCAATCTTCGGCTGTTGCAAGAGACAAATTGAGCCAGCGGCCAATTAATTGAGGTAGGTACGTTATTGTTGCGCAGAGTAAATCTCCCATCTCGTCCAGCGACCAGTTAGATACGTTTCACAGCAGCCACTGATGAAGACTAACTCTGGTTTCTCTTCAAATCCACGAATAAATCTTTCGCCTTTTACTAAAGATTTCCGTGGGGAGGAACATACTAATGAGTCTATAGACTATTTTTTGTCGTTCCGACCAGTCGGGACAATTTTCCAAATGAAAAGCAAACATCAAATTGCCTAAAAGGAGTATCAAGTAGCATTGGTATATGGCAGAATTGCGCTGCCCTGCGGCACGGAGGCATTATTAGGAAGAGGTCGAATTCTCTTACAGCTGTACACATACAGCTCTAAAAGTTTTGGACTATTTCCACCTGATCCAGCGCATCACAGGCCAAGTTGGAACATAACCGGGCCAATCACCGACGGTAGACGTCATGGACCTAGCCCAGCGTGTTCCTTACCCCGACCGCCTACAATAATGACACCTCGTCACAGACAGACACTGTACACGCTTCCGGTCTTCATCAGCAAAGTCTGGTGTTTTAAAAAATGAGGTTAAAATGCGCCTCCAATCTTCGGCTGTTGCAAGAGACAAATTGAGCCAGCGGCCAATTAATTGAGGTAGGTACGTTATTGTTGCGCAGAGTAAATCTCCCATCTCGTCCAGCGACCAGTTAGATACGTTTCACAGCAGCCACTGATGAAGACTAACTCTGGTTTCTCTTCAAATCCACGAATAAATCTTTCGCCTTTTACTAAAGATTTCCGTGGGGAGGAACATACTAATGAGTCTATAGACTATTTTTTTGTCGTTCCGACCAGTCGGGACAATTTTCCAAATGAAAAACAAACATCAAATTGCCTAAAAGGAGTATCAAGTAGCATTGGTATATGGCAGAATTGCGCTGCCCTGCGGCACGGAGGCATTATTAGGAAGAGGTCGAATTCTCTTACAGCTGTACACATACAGCTCTAATAGTTTTGGACTATTTCCACGTGTCCCAGCGCATCACAAGCTAAGTTGGAGCACAACCGGTCCATTTACCGACGGTAGACGTCATGGACCTAACCCAGCGTGTTACTTACACCGACCACCTATAACAATGACACAACGTCACAGACAGACGCTGTACACGCTTTCGGTCTACAGCAGCAAAGGCTGGTGTTTTAAAAAATGAGGTTATAATGCGCCTCCAATCTTCGAATGGTAAGATAGACAAATTGAGCCAGCGGCCAATTAATTGAGGTAGGTACATTATTGTTGAGCATAGTAAATCCCCCATCTCGTCCAGCGACCAGTTAGGTAGGTTTTACAGCAGCCACTGATGAAGACTAACTCTGGTTTCTCTTCAAATCCACCAATAAATCTTTCGCCTTTTACTAAAGATTTCCGTGGGGAGGAACATACTAATGAGTCTATAGACTATTTTTTGTCGCCCCGACCAGTCGGTACAATTTTCCAAATGAAAAACAAACATCAAATTGCCTAAAAGGAGTATCAAGTAGCATTGGTATATGGCAGAATTGCGCTGCCCTGCCGCACGGAGGCATTATTAGGAAGAGGTCAAATTCTCTTACAGCTGTACACATACAGCTCTAAAAGTTTTGGACTATTTCCACGTGTTCCAGCGCATCACAGGCTAAGTTGGAACATAAGCGGGCCAATCTCCGACGGTAGACGTCATGGACCTAGCCCAGCGTGTTCCTTACCCCGACCGCCTACAACAATGACACCTCGTCACAGACAGACGCTGTACACGCTTCCGGTCTTCATCAGCAAAGGCTGGTGTTTAAAAAAATGAGGTTAAAATGCGCCTCCAATCTTCGGCTGTTGCAAGAGACAAATTGAGCCAGCGGCCAATTAATTGAAGTAGGTACGTTATTGTTGCGCAGAGTAAATCTCCCATCTCGTCCAGCTACCAGTTAGATACGTTTCACAGCAGCCACTGATGAAGACTAACTCTGGTTTCTCTTCAAATCCACGAATAAATCTTTCGCCTTTTACTAAAGATTTCCGTGGGGAGGAACATACTAATGAGTCTATAGACTATTTTTTGTCGTTCCGACCAGTCGGGACAATTTTCCAAGTGAAAAACAAACATCAAATTGCCTAAAAGGAGTATCAAGTAGCATTGGTATATGGCAGAATTGCGCTGCCCTGCCGCACGGAGGCATTATTAGGAAGAGGTCGAATTGTCTTACATCTGTACACATACAGCTCTAATAGTTTTGGACTATTTCCACGTGTCCCAGCGCATCACAAGCTAAGTTGGAGCACAACCGGGCCATTTACCGACGGTGGACGTCATGGACCTAACCCAGCGTGTTACTTACCCCGACCACCTATAACAATGACACAACGTCACAGACAGACGCTGTACACGCTTTCGGTCTACAGCAGCAAAGGCTGGTGTTTAAAAAGATGAGGTTATAATGCGCCACCAATCTTCGAATGGTAACATAGACAAATTGAGCCAGCGGCCAATTAATTGAGGTAGGTACATTATTGTTGAGCATAGTAAATCCCCCATCTCGTCCAGCGACCAGTTAGGTAGGTTTTACAGCAGCCACTGATGAAGACTAACTCTGGTTTCTCTTCAAATCCACGAATAAATCTTTCGCC